>NC_142950.1:23326159-23333659 GCF_046866305.1 Octopus bimaculoides | reverse complement strand
TAATACAAAGGGACTGGGGAAATGTTTCCAGTATCTTTGGAGGTTTGACTATGTCAAACTATTTTTGTTTACATTTCCATACACTCTGTCTTACATTTCTTGAAATCACATTTTTATAATTTCCCTTTAAGTCAGCACCAGACACTGATAATTTTATTCTACAACAATGATTGCGTAGCTTCTTGGTTGTTCATTTTCTTTTCTTTGTCTTGATGTAAGACTTTTTTCCCTCTCTGGTATAACAAGAAAGAACACTTGCTTTTCAATTGCTTTTATAATAATTTGTTTCCATCAATATTGGCACTGGAAATATGTGCCACAACTACAATGTCTTTTGTTGCCAAATGCAAGTGTACTTCTGAGGGAAACAAACAGATGAATTGCCTCAATAAAGACTGCAAGCTGAATGCAGTCAGGAAATGCAGCTGGTAAGAAACTTGAGACTGATAGTGAACATGACACTTACTATAAACAGAAAGCGACCAGACAAGCTGTCCATAGACAAGTGGAGGTGCCTGATGGACAACAGGTTCACCATCCATGCATTATGAATGCCCACAAGAGTGTAAGGGCCAGATAGAAAGCTCAAAGAGCAAGACATGCTAGATCCTGCCCATACACGCACACAAGCTGTGGAAAAGAGTTGCCTTCAAATAGGATACTGGGCATAACTGTGCTTCTGAAAAAAATAGTTTCAAATGGCATCTCATTCGAAATTTATGACAAGTGCTTGAACAATAAATGGAAACAAGAGACAAATGCAATATGCTGGTCCAATGGAAAAAGCTAATCTACTAATTTTTATTGAGCCACCAGAGCCCTTTTTACTGCCACAACTAAGATCTATGCATTTTTAAAAGAACAACAGAAAATATATGTCATGCAAACTTTTAAAGTACAAGGGCAGATCTACCACAAAATCAGTTCACTTCAGCCCCTCCCAATGAAAAGCCTCTCTTTCTGCAGCTGTACTTTGTTATTGACTTAATGAGACAGGTTCTTAATAGAAACACTGTCTCTCCAAGTTTGACTTAATTCATAAACTTCCAGAAATGATCCATGCATAGAACAGTTATGTCAGGAGTTTCAACTATGCTTTGGAATCCGCATCTATTCTGAAGTTTCAAATTGTTTAATGAACATAAGAGGACATCTGGAAAACTTATTTCAATGCACTTGAATGAAATGAGGTTGCTGCCATCAGGAGTGGAAAGCTACATTACAAAAGAGGTATCATTTTGAAGCACAGACAGCACTCTTAATAGTATATATGAGACACATAGATCCTATGGTGCATTATAGTATAATAATTTCAAATAACAAAACAAAAAACTGTTGTCACTTTCAATTTTGGAGCCTTTTATATGAGTACTTCCATGCCTCTTCCTTTTCAGGATCACAAAATGCAAGTGCACTATTATCCCATTTACACACACGTCTTACACACAACATCTTGGTTAGCTCTCATGTGCTGCCTTGCAATTCAGAAACACCTTATCTTGCCATCACATGATGGTTGTAAACAAGTGTCAATGCTATACATGTGATGTTGTTCCTTTCCAGTCTTTCACGAAAAACATGGCTGGCCACGAGAAAACATCTACTGTGCTCGGAAATAGGTAAAGTCTGGTGACAGAAAGCACTTCTGGGTATATGAATTCCATGTGACTCATGCAAACACAGAAAAGTGGATGTTATGATAAGGATGATGATGATGATGATGATGATGATGATGATGATGATGATGATGATGATGTGTGCACACGCTGAAACTGAGAACAGATGTAAAACAATATTAAAGACATGATTATCAAGTCACAGGGGCAAATCAAATATTACTGAAAAGTAGAAGGAAATTAATGATAACTGTGCAAAGACAGAAACTGTATGAATGAATGAATGAATGAATGAATGAATGAACAATAACCCTTGATCTTCTAATACTTCACCATTATAAACCAATGTCTGCTGATTTACTGCCACAGATATTTCAGATGTAAATACACTGTTGTCACTGGGCCGCAAGTCAGCACTGATCTGAGAAGAACTATGATGAAAAAAGTTCCCGACATGATCACCATGTATCTTACTTAGTGGCATAATGTATTGAATGTATCCCTTTCTTTTTATTTTATTTTTTCTAAGACTGTAGAGTGCATTTTGAGGAAGATATGGCCAAGTGGCCACATAAAGGCTCCTTCAGCGACTTGAGGAGAATTGAGGTACTGCTTTGTAGACACAAAGGTGTATAAATGTATAACAAATCGCTGGACCATAAACACATGGATTACAGACCAATAAGGTAGTCTTTGAAGTGGTAAAAATAGCAGCCACAAACTACTGTCTTAGATTTAAAAAAAAAGAAAGAAAGAAAGAAATAAAAAGCATTACATAATGCAGACCTATATTATGGCTACAATGCCTTTCATCATATGCTTGCTGAATCAGAGCTGACCTGCAACAAATCAACAAATTGTTTTAAATTAGAGGGGAGTGGGGGGAAAAAGGAAAAACAATAAAACAGGAAATTACTGAACACAAGAAGGAAAATGTTATAACTTACATTGCTGAGTAACTAATCAAAATGAGTTTGTTGTTGCTGCTGCTGCTATAGGTAGTGTAAGAGAGGATGTAGAAGAACTAGAAGGAGAGAGTATCAGCAAGGAGATGAAGTGGTCTGTGGGTGGGGTGAATGACAGATTAATAGGATAGGAAGATAAAATGCTCTGGACTGCAGATGAGCTCTTGCACGTGCTAGAGTCAAGAAACAACTGATGTAGCAATGGATCAGCTAAAAGTTTACAGTTCGTACACATCCTGAAAGTGGAGGAAGAGTCACTCCTCACTTTATAAAATTTCAAATAAATACTCTCTTTCTCTGTCTGTATGTGTGTATTTGTCTCTCTCTCTCTCTTTGTTGTTGTTAGTCTGTATTTGTCAAAGCACAACTGTAAACAAGGAAGAGGCACAAAGGCCTACAGAAACAATTATTTATCTATCCAGTTTGGGAACTGCCAATGTTCTGCGGTATATTTGTCTTCCCTACATCATGGTGAATGTTTGTGAGGCTTGGGCATTTTTAACTGTAAAAAAGAGAAAGAGAACATTAAATAGATCGAAAAGGAATTATTAATGTTTGTTTTCATTAATAAGATATATATAAGAACACTAAATTCAATACTTTTCAGTAGAGTGCCACATTCATTTTATCTTTACTAGTGAAGAGTTAAGCGACTTCAAAGCTTCAGCCTAATTACCATCATTTTTTCTTGAGATGTGTTTAACTGTTATAAATTCAACAAAATATGCATTTTGATACTGAATTATGAACTTTTACAAGCTAAAAACAATTATACAATATTCAGAGGAGGAGGGCAGTATCCATAATCATATTTTTTCATGGCTTCTGGGTTTCATGATGAAGAGAAACTTTAATTCGGATTAGCCTTGGATCAGAAGCTTAGTCCAAATATCTGCAAGAGTGGACTGTGTTAAAAGCACCAAAAGGCTAGGTGGCTAGCATCATAAGTCTACCACCAAATAACAGTACAATCCATCAAATGAGTTTCTGCAGTTTCCATCTAAGCAATCTCACTTGCAAAGTTTGGGTCTTATTTGAAGCAGAAGAGGTGTTGCACAAACTTAGATACACAGACATAACTGCAAAATTGCTTATGAAACAAAAATTGAAGTGACAGATTAACTATTAAGGAACTGTTACTAGAATCTCAATCAAAACTGAATAATCTCCATGCTTTATTCCTTGACAAACCTTCGGTTATTAAGAACTGAATTTCAGATTAAAGCTGAAATGTAATCAGAAATGCTGCTATTGATCTCTGATCAAGGAGACTTAAATTATGAGCAAATATGTTCCAGCTTTGTCCATGTCATCTAATTTTCATACAATAGGCACAGGAGTGGCTGTGTGGTAAGTAGCTTGCTTACCAACCACATGGTTCCGGGTTCAGTCCCACTGTGTGGCACCTTGGGCAAGTGTCTTCTACTATAGCCTCGGGCCGACCAAAGCCTTGTGAGTGGATTTGGTAGACGGAAACTGAAAGAAGCCCGTCGTATATATATATTTATATGTATGTGTGTTTGTGTGTCTGTGTTTGTCCCTCCACCATCACTTGACAACCGATCCTGGTGTGTTTACGTCCCCGTAACTTAGCGGTTCGGCAAAAAGAGACCGATAGAATTAGTACTAGGCTTACAAAGAATAAGTCCTGGGGTCGACTTTCTCGACTAAAGGTGGTGCTACAGCATGGCCGCAGTCAAATGACTGAAACAATTAAAGAGTATATTAATGACATCATTATCCAATGAGTCCTTCCTTTTCTAAGGATGTTGTTTGAAGGCAACTTTGCTGATATAAGAGGTGCCCTCACTGATTTGATATTAATTAGGTGCCAAATATATTTAACTTAGAAGGGTATTTAGACTAAATTCAAATAAATGAATTCGCTTTATTTCTTATTAATCTAATTAATTTTTGAGGTAATTACAAACAAATACTTCAAAAATAAACCATCATAGTATTTATTTTACAAAGAAACAAAAAAAAATCTTCAAAAATATTTAAATTAAAACGTAGGAGGAGCTTAAAGATGCAATGATAAATATTCTTAGTGTTTGCCTATTTCCATTGTTTTCCTAAAAACAGAAAAACCCTGAGAATTCAAACTGCTTCTATCTAAACATTTTTAGGTGCCTGATTGAAATATCCAATTTATGAAAAGTTGAATTACAACCTATGCTGGAGCTTTTGCATCTATACACATGCAAGTATGAGGATGTGGCTGTGAAGAGTTTGTGCATGCGCATGCATGCACATGCATGCACATTTTTTATATTGCAATGTATAAACAAGAAGGCCTACAGTAGGTTACAGATTTTCAATGAACCAATCACTGGTTTTTCAAAGTCTTACTGATGTTCATATATTTTACTGATAACCATCAGCAAAAGATAAACAAAGGCACAGGCATGACTGTGTGGTTCCAGGTTCAGTCCCACTGCATGGCACCTTGGGCAAGTGTGTTCTACTAGAGCCTCAGACTGACCAAAACCTTGCGGATTGATTTGATAGATGGAAACTGAAAGAAACCCGCCACATACATGTGTGTGTGTCTTTGTATTTGTCCCCACCACCACTACCACTTGACAAACGGTGCTGGTTTGTTTACATCCCTGTAACTTAGCAGTTCAGCAGAAGGGTGTGGTAGAATAAGTGCCAGGCTTATAAAAAAATAAGTGTTAGGATCAAGTGTCTTCTACTATAGCCTTGTGAGTGGATTTGGTACACGGAAACTGAAAGAAGCCCATTGTGTGTGTGTGTGTGTGTGTGTGTGTGTGTGTGTGTGTGTGTGTGTGTGTGTGTGTGTGTGTGTGTGTGTGTATTGGTGTGTGTGCGTGCGCAAACATGTTTGTCCATCACCACCGCTTTACAACCATTGTTGATGTGTTTACATCGCCAGAATCTAGCAGTTCAGCAAAACGATTTGATAGGCTTTAAAAGAAATAAGTACTGGGGGTCAATTGATTCGACTAAAAATTCTGCAATGCAGTGCCCCAGCATGGCCACTCTCTAATTACTGAGACAAGTACAAGATAAACGTAATGGTTTCCCTCATAGTTAATGTCCACCAAGTTCCATCGCGAGGTAGTGATCAACCTGAGACTTTGGCAAGAAACACTTGTTGAAGCTCTCACACGGATCAACTCTGGAACCACATGGTTGCATAGCAGACTTCTTAACCACACAATTGGACGTGTGCTACTTCCTGAAAAGACACAAGCATGTTGAAATACGTACACAACACACGTGCGGGCATACCTATGCTACTTTGTGAAAAGACATAGGCATGTTGTAATATGTACACAACACCCAAGCGCACAAAAGCAGATACTTTCTAGTAATCAGCTATCTTGTAAGAAATAATGAGTGCTTAGTAGGTATTTTATCGTTGCCAGTGCCCCTGGACTGGCTCTTGTGCGGGTGGCACATAAAATAAACCATTTTGAGGGTGGCCGTTGCCAGTACCATCTGACTGGCCTTCGTGCGGGTGACACGTAAAAGCACCCACTACACTCCCTGAGTGGTTGGCGTTAGGAAGGGCATCCAGCTGTAGAAACTCTGCCAAATCAGATTGGAGGCTGGTGTTGCTATCCGGTTTCACCAGTCCTCAGTCAAATCGTCCAATCCATGCTAGCATGGAAGGCGGACGTTAAACGATGATGATGATGATGATGATGAAAACAGGTATGGGGTAGGAAAGCAAACAGTCATGAGATATTAAATGAGCTTCAACACATACACTTGATATGCAACATACAGCAGCCAAATGCCTCTCAAATCACACCCTATCATCTTAAAAAGAATGCCTTTGATCATAATAGATAGGGCTGCTTAATTAGGGTTGATCTGTGACAATGCAACAATAGACAAAATAGTTATGAATCCTAGGTGAAAATAAAACAAACAAAAATAGCAAACAATGGAATATTTAAGATGTATAATATTTGGGTTGAGAATTCCTAGCAAAAGGCACTTTTGAAAATAGAGAATGCTGACTAGATGTGTATAGGGTAGGAAGAAACAGAGCTGGCTATTGGACGGCATGGAGGAGGGGATGACTCTTTTGAGCACCATCTATTGAAATATATTATAAACTCTGAAAGATCCAACACACAATTTGCTCTCAACAAACTAAAAATAATTTTACAGCACTCACACAACCTATGGGAACAAAACAGGAGAGAGAGAGGGAAGAGAAAGAGGGGGAGAGAAAGAGGGGAAGAGAGAGATAAGGGAAACGAAAGAAAAAGATATTTAACATACGATATACTGGCAAAAAATTTGGAACACAAAAACCATGACACAAACATAAAAAAAAAGCAAATCAGATCAGTTACATTCATAAGCTAGTTAGTTCTGCTTGGGTCATCAACCTTTTTAACACCCATGTTTAACACTGAGGATACTATTATGCAGTTGCTGAAGCTGATGGAAATAGCAATTTGTCAAACTACATACTAATGTCATAAAAGAAAAAAAGGACATAGTCAATAATGTAAATTGGTGATGACGAATCTATAACATGCATGTCCGCAGTGGAATAATGAATTTGACATGCTCCAGCACAATTTTTGGGTGATATGTGAAAGAATTTGTTAAAAAAAAATATCCAAGCCCAATAATCATCATCGTCATTTAACGTCCGCTTTCCATGCTGGCATGGGTTGGACAGTTTGACTGGGGGCTGGCAAACCAAAAGGCTGTATCCCAATAATATGTCATAAAAAGTTTATCTACACACAATTACCAAAATCTTAAAAATACATGCACAAATATGGCAGACACTCCAATAACAGAATAATTTTAAAAATTAAAACTTCAGTATTCCAAGTGCAAGTGTGGCTGTATGGTAGGTACAACCACGTAGATCCAGGTTCAGTCCTAATGCATGGCATCTTGGGAAGTGTCTTCACCTATAA
>NC_142950.1:23116159-23151159 GCF_046866305.1 Octopus bimaculoides | reverse complement strand
GAAAAGCAAAATAGGGATTTTGAAAGAAGTTTCTATGAAACTAGTCTTTAAACATTGATTGGCTATGGGGGTCCACCAGAATGAAATAGCAGTTAAAGAGTTCTATAAATAAAAAAAATGGTTGAGAACAGGATTTAAATTATGCTTTTTCCTCTCCTAAGTGATATCCCTACACCTGTTACACCATCATTAGAGCAGAAATCTAACCTTTTTCGCATTTGCACAACTAAGAAATACATGTATGTCTGTTACATCCACAACCCACATGAATGTCTGGAGGAAACACCTATAAATTGTCTTTGGCAGAGTTTCAAGTATTTATTTTCATGTTGTCAAAGCTAGGTGGTCCCATTACAGAGATTATAAAAAAGGTACCTTACCATTAACTCCCCTTGGGGACACCTCTGTCAGCTTTTGGCCACACTCCTTCAGGAAACCAACAGCTACTTCAACAGAGTTATTCGTTGGGTTCTCAAGCAGCAATGTTAGAATCTCTAAAGCTATCACCTCATGTGCCTGGAAAATACAACAAGAAAAATATTTACAGTTGAAATTATTTAAACTAGATTAACAGACTAGATTCCTGACTGTCATTAAGGATGTAAGTTATAGCTTTTTCCAACTAACCAGAGACCTTCTGTATGGTTGTGTGACTCACTAGAAATAATAGCCAAATCTCCCTCAAATCACATCCTACTGTTTAAAAAAAAAAAAGGAGAAAAAGAGCAAAAGAGAAAATAACAGAAAGAAAAAAAAACATATATAAAGAAGAACAAATGGGGAGCGAAGTGAATAGATGTGAATAGAAAGGAACTCACCACTTGTTGATTGACCAAATGTGCGATATATCGGCAGGATGAAATACAGACAGTTTTGTCGTTCCTCTTGAAAGCCCTCCTGAACTGGATAATCAGTCGGCGTAGGATTAGTTCACCATTTTGAGGAAACTTAAAGAATGAAACAGTAAGGACAGTGAGTGGTAAATAAAGGTTACTGATGATGATGGTTTACATGAGGAGAACATATGCAGTGTTGTGACATTCACACCTTTCCCAAATACCAATCCACCTAATGTACCTTTAGAATCATTACAAAACTAATTTCTTTGAATATTTGTTCAAAAGATACCCTCCACTGGTTCAGCCACACAGTCTGCAATCCATGGGGCAAACTTATCTGTGATGCAATCATGCCAGAGTTGCTCTTTATATGGCACAAACAGTGAGGTGGGCAGCTAAAAACATGGATTAATATAATCAAATTGGAGCTTGAATTGATACCTTGTATGATGGATGTTGTTGGAATCAGGATGGGTTAATGATTGGTTATTTGAAAGCCTATGATCACCAAATGCAGCCGACTTCTGCTCAAGGTTCTGATGATTCTCTGGTCTATTCAGCTCAATTCATCTCAGATGAACACTGACACAAATACAAAGCTAAACAGCTGCTATGAGGTAGAATCAATTGATTCAGTCCAGCATATTACTGGTACTTACTACATTACAATAAAAGAATGAAAGAAGGTAAAATTGACCACCATCACTCCTCTCTGCATTTGAACTCAGAACCTAGGAGGACAATATTAAATGATATAAAGTATCTAGACTGACACTCTACAGTCCCAGCTGTCTGTCTATTTTAATGGGTCAGTCAGAAAGAAGGTCAGTACCATGACCTTTGACAGGGCAAAGTGAGGAGGAGCCTAACACCTGATGGGTTATCTTCAGAGTGGACACTATTTAAGTTATCCAAAAATCAAGGCATCAGTTCTGAACCAGGCAACAGATTAAGCCAACCATCCAAGAAAAGATATGTTTAATTTCTCTGACAAGGTGAAGGCCAAACTAAAACTATGGTAGAAGACACATGCTCAAGGTGTCATGTGCTGCAATCAAGCATGAAACCAGGTGACTGCGTGAGTTAACTTAACTACCACACAGCTTTTTATACAGATACAATGGACCACAAGGAGAAATCTGGTCAGTTGAACGTTTAGGTCATCTTTATAGATTATCTGTGGAAGATAATGTCTTGGAGAGCCAAAGAGGCAATCCAATTTCTATTCTTTGAACCAATAACAGAGACAGAGAGAAAGAAAAAGGAGAATGATGTGAGACAAAATTCTTCATAACATGTAAAGTTGCAAATGATTTTATTTACCTTGGTGTTAATGATGGCCACAAGTGCAGCATAGACATGGGTGAAAGTTGGGGAAGCTATTTGAGCTTGAAGTAATGAGCGAGCCAGCAGACCTCTGCCAAACAAAAAAAAAAAAAACATACAGTCAGAGAGATGTACTTAACTGAAATATTTGTGCTTATTAAACCTGTGAGGTATGAAGTAATCAAAGCAACAACAAAAGTAACTATGATCAAAGAGACGTGTTGAGATGACAGCTAAATAAAATTATCAGTCTGGTCCAGGTCAGGCATCTATGAGTCTATCTAGTCCAGTAATCCACTTAGGAAATACAGTTGTTAGTCCAATAATCCAGCTGGACAAGAGAGTTGCTAGTCTGAAATTAGCCCAATAAATTCCTAAATATTTTAGACATTATATATCGTTAATATAGCTGTTAGAACACATATACCGAGCACAGTACTTACATTAACAAAACCAGCAAACACAAATATATACGACTAACAAATTTACAGACCATATATATATATATATATATATATATATATATATATATATATATATATATATATATATATAGATATGTATGTATATATATATATATATATATATATATATATAAATATATATATATATGTATGTATGTATATATATATATATATATATAAATATATATATATATGTATGTATGTATTTAAACCACAACTATATAAGACTAACATATTTCCTGTACATAGACATCAGGTCTATAAGACTTAACAATATATATAGACTAAGGTCATAAAAGATTAAACAAACCTGATGATAGTATTGATCAAACATCAAATAAGTAAAATGTATCCCACTTACCTTCCTCTCACAATGTTTTCCTGGAACAAGTCTCGTACAATTCCAATAATATTGGTCACATTGACTTTGTTGATGTGACCATTGATGCTCTTACGTAAAGCTTCCCACGACAGTCTCTGGTAGGCAACACTGCAATAAGACACGCCAGCACACTACATTAGGATGTGAACTATAGCAAAATATATAAACATACACAACCGTCTAGCTATATATATTTATCCTTCTTCATTATCATGTTTGTTACATAAGAATTGTGAATTTCATGTCCACCACATGCAAGAAATGATGTTTGTGAAAACTATCCTTTTTTTTTTCACCACACCTTTTCCAACATTCTTCTTCTTATTAGTTCTACATGCTTGGAGTTGGACCATTCTCAGAAGACATCAAATGCAGAGTCAGTGAAACAATTACCACACTTACACCTGTAGAATATTAAACCCTACTGTAACTATATTTTTAATGAAATACACAGCTGAACGATGTGTTTCTATCAGTTTAGTAAAATAAACAACCATTTATGTTTAGTTCTCACATTGAAACAGATTAAGACATAAAGACAGGCAAAATGTTGTTAAGCATTTTGCCTGGTGTGCTAACAATTCTGCCAGCTTGCTACTTTCAGCAATAATATTAACACACACACTAACATCATATCAAAAACACAACTAGATTTAAGTTGTGTGTCTGTATTAGTCCTTTATGTTTTGTTTGGAAGAACACAGAAGATCTTTAATAAGGATCAAACTTGAATAGTGTTGCGCTTTTAATACATGTTTGAAAGAAAAACTATTCTCTATGTACACATACACATACATATGTATGAATAAAAGCAGACAGAAAACAGAAAGACTTTAAAGTGTCCACTTACCTACTCTTATCAGTTATTTGGGTCTGCATCATTTTCAATCTAGCTGGTGGTATATAAGCACCTCCAGTCCTTGTGGTAAGAATTCCTGCACCAGTGGGATCTTTGGATGGGTTAATTGGTTTAGAACTGGCTGTAGTAGTCTCACCACTACCTGATGATTTTGGAACAGAAGTCTCTGATGTAGTTTTATCAGAGAGATCAGTGGTACGTTTCTCTTGCTGCTGATTCTTCTGAGCAGAACTGGATGTCTTCTCATCATTGCTTCTATGATGATCCGGTGAGCTGTCAGCACTGTGATGTCTATCAGGCGAGCCATTGAGTCTCTTGCTGCTAGAAGTGTCAGATTTTCGATTTTTATTTTCACGGCCAGAGTTGTCTTTGGATCTGTAGCGATCTGGTGATGTGGAACGATTACGATCTCTCCAGCTACTGTGTCGCTGGTCATAGGAATCTTGGCGACGGTGCTTGTCACTGTCACGGTCAGAATCCTTTCGATTGTCCCTGTCCCTACGATAATCCCTCGAATCATCTCTGTACCTTTGTCTTTCTCGAGAAGAATCCCTGTATTTAAACCCACCTCGGAAATTGAATCTGCCTCTCCGACTGTCCCAACCATCATTTTGATACCTTCTGTTATCTCGGAACCTCCAGTTATCTCGAGGTTGGTCCCTATATCGGTACCGACCTCCATAGTCATCACGATCTTTTTGTCTTTCCCTCGAATCATCTCTACTTCTTTTTGTGTCATAAGAATCCCGATCCCTATGTCGCTCTCTAGAGTCATCTCTGGTATAGTGCCGTTCCCGAGAATCATCTGGGTTTCGACGCCGTTCCCTAGAGCTGTCTCTGTCACGACGCCAATCCCTTGTACTGTAATCCTCCTTCTCTTGGTGACGGTCCCTGGACTCATCCTTTTCTCTGTGTGGCTCACTTGATTCTTCCCTTTCCCAGCGCCGACTTCTAGAATCATCCCTGTCACGTTGTTGTCTTTTAGAACCACTTTTGTCACGGCTCTTATGATCTGAATCACTCCTGGCACTATGTTGATCCTCAGACTCACTCTTATCATGGTGTGAGCTCTCAGAGTCACTTCCCTCAACATGGACTTTGGAGCTACTCCTTCCATGACGCTGGCCTCTTGAATCGCTCCTCTCGCTGTGTCCACTTTCAGAATCACTCCTTTCCCTGTGTTGAGAATCTGCTTTGCCTTTAAAACGCTCTTTAGACCCACCTCTCTCTTGTTGATTCTTCAAGTCCTCTTTTTCCAGACAAGGGTCTCCAGAATCACTCTTCTTCTTGTACTGGTCTTTCAAGCCACCACTCTCTTTATTACTATCTTCTGAGGCATCTCTGTCCCACCGACTCAGCTTCAAACCTTCTCTTTGTCGCCCATGTTTCTCAGATACATTCTTCTCTTCACTACTGCAACTAGATCCTTTTGAATCACTCCCCTCTTCTATATTACCATCCTTTTCAGGACTTCTACACTTTTTTAAAGGTTCCATCTCATGTCCACTGCCTTTAGTATACTGCTCTCTGTTCCTTTCACTTGGCAGATCCCCGTATTTATCACTCTCAGCAAGTGCTTCTTTTCCTTGGTTAGTTTCTTTCGAAGTTTCTTTCAGCTCACCCAGGCTTTGTTTTCTCCCTTCCAGACATCTTTCACTGGTGATTCTTCTCTTCGTCTGTAGCTTTTCACGGTCTTCATCTGTGATATGTATGTCATCTTTATCTTTGTCTCCATGTATTTCTCGAGAACTCTCAGGTTGAGGTTTCTGCTTTGATGAAACTGCTGTGTCATTTTTCGCAGAGTTAGAAACTTTTGAAAGATCTCCATCACCTTCTCTGCCTTTGACTCTCTCCTCCATTTCTTTCTTTCTGCTTAACTTTTCACCAATTTTACTTTCTCTTGACTGATCCCCAACAACTTCTCCGCTCTCTGGAAGATGGCAACTAGATTTACCATGAGGGACTTTTTCTAAATCTTTTGGGGTTTCTATCTTACCTAGAGGGCTCTGTTTTCCTTTTAAGGAAATTCTCTCCTTTGCTCTCATCTCTAATTCGGGGCTGTCATTCTGACTTTCACGTTCTTCTAAACTGTCCCTCAATTCAGTTTGTTCTCCCGTACGTGTATCTACAGAGTCTGAACTTTGACCTTTCAAGGATTCAATAACTGTTGATCCAGTTTCTACCCTGCATGACGAGAGATCTTCTCTTCTGCTAAACTTTCCAGAAAACTCCTTAGATATTTTAAAAACTTTATGCGAACCCTCTTGTGCCTCTAATAGTTTCCCTTTCCTTTTCAGCTTCTCAGCACTTCCCTCTTTGCTAAACTCGGATGAAACAAAAAGGCTTTCCCGATCCTTGCTGCTGCTTCTCTCTGTCTGCCCCTTTCTATGTTTGTTTTTATCATTCCCATCACTCTCATCAGCTGATTCTTTAGTAGACGACCACCTCGATGATTTCTCTTTACTCAGATCACCCACAACAGACCGTAACCCTCCTTTGCTGGACTGGCTTTCAGATACTTTTGAACTCACAGTATCATCATCTTCATCATCATCATCGTCGTCATCATCAGAAGTGTCAAAATCCCATTTCGAACGAACCCTATCTTTTTCTCCAACAGAATCATTCCTCTCTTTTCTCCAATCATAACTCGACTCTGCTTTCTCTTTGTCATCCCATCGATTTTTCAGCAAGTGGGAGCTCTCTCTGTTGGCTCCCTTCTTGAAAGAGGATTCCTGGCTTATGCTGGCCCCATGCATCTGCTCTTTTTTTGGCAACACATCCTCCTCATCACTAGACCACTTACTGGATTTCTTTTTTTTCTTACTACTCGTTGACAAGCGACGTCGTTTTTCAGGTTTGGGGCCTTCACTAGAGTTATCAGAGTCATTTTCAGCTTGCTTCCCTGAATGCTTCTTCTTTTTTTTCTTCTTCTTCTTGCTATACCGTTCATCATGCTTTGCTTCCTTGTCGCTCTCAGCATAGTCTACAAGACTCTTGCACAAATTACCCTTGTCTGAACTAGCAGAGTCTCTGTCTTGGCTTTTCCGGTTCATTGTATCAGAAGAATCATGGTCACGTGACAACCTTGAGGAACTTCCCTGTTCCCTCCGGTCATCTCGGTTCTCTCGCCTGTCCCTCTTTGATGAAGAAAGGTCAGGATATTTCTTCTTATCTCTCCGATCTCTGTCTGATCTATTGTCATCAGACGTGTCGATGTAGCGCTTTCGACTATCCTTCTTTACAGAATCTCCCTGTGAACTAGAAAGAGAAGAAAGAAAAAAGAAGACCAATTAAAACAACAGACATAGATTATTCACACACACATCATGATAGTATATAATGGAATCAGTAGAGCAACAGATAAAATGCCTTGTGGTACTTAGTTATGTCCCCCTCCCTTTTACACTCAATCTCTATCAAAGAAACTGTTAGTCCCTGCTCCTGCAAGGTCAAGCAAATAAACACAACTCTACAAGTTGAAGGAGACAGTGGCTAAGCATTGACGCATTACAACTAGTAGAAAGTACCTACCGCACTCTGTAAATTGATTGGCATTAGGAAGGGCATCCAGCTGGTCAGTCCCAATTAAACTGTTCAACGCATGTCAGTATGGAAAATAGATGTTTAAATAATGATGATAATGACAGTGTATTTCAACACAAAGATCATAACAAAGGGATTAAGCCATTTAGTCAGGTCTGCATCCTCATTTCAACAATGCTAAGAGATAATGAGGGCTTGAAGGCCAGCTTAACATGCCTTTTAATTGTTAATTGCTATAGCTTCAGAAAAGAGATGAGTAATATCACTCAACAATCCATCACCATCATCAACACTATCGTTACTACCATCTCTGCCACCAACATTAATGACAAAACTTCCAGGTAGTTATTTGTCCTGCCAGAAATAGACATCTAAATCTGACATTTTTATAATGACATTGCAGGGTGGGTGTGAGAGGCCTAAAAACAGGAAGAATATTTGTGTTTCATATGGCCAGGTTAAATGCGAACAAGTTAAAACAGAGGTAACCTAGGACCTAAATAAACATCACCATTATGAGCCACTATGTAATTGCATCACCTGCTAGAAAAAGCAACCAAATCTCTTTAACAATACACTACTTTCTTAAAAAACTGAAGACAATCACAAATAGAATGAGACTGGTCATAGGCCTGTTGAATCAGTACTGACCTAGGGTTAAATACATCGTGAGCCACTATGTAATTGCACCCAATACACATCATGAGCCACTATGTAATTGCATCACCTGCTAGAAAAAGCAACCAAATCTCTTTAACAATACACTACCTTCTTAAAAAACTGAAGACAATCACAAATAGAATGAGACTGATCATAGGTCTGCTGAATCAGTACTGACCTAGGGTTAAACAACACAGCCACTACCAACCACCTTAAATTCTGCATTGCTAAACATTCAGATTATCTGATGTAAACAGTATATTTCATCCAGTTGATAGAGGGGATTATCAAACACAGCTAGTGAGGATTTGTTCAACTCCTTAAGCTCTATTGTAACCCTATAAGCTAAATAACAACATTTTATTAAACTCCTAGTGCCTGAAGCATATTTTCAATACATTTGCAAATAACCCCACCACCTTGTGGATAAACATACTTTCTATGGCTTCAACTTCAACTTTTCTACAATAATTACAGGTATTTTTGAAGAGGTTGTGAAAATGATTTTCTTCATGTGAGAAGATATTTTCCAAATCAAGCTGAAAATTTTAATAATACAAATAATAGAACAAAAAGTAATAAAAACAAATAAAAGCATCAAACAAGGAATCAAAACCTAAGGGACCAATCAACCAATCAATTTCTGTCTACCCATCCGTATCTTTTATATTTTACTTATTCCAGCCATCAGACTGTGGCCTTGCTGAAGCACCACCTTGAAGAATTTTTAGTCAAATTAATCAACACTAATTGTCAAGCAATGGTGGAAGACAAACACACACAGATATATATATATATATATATATATATATATATATATATATATACATACATATGTGTGTCCCACCCATGTTAGCATGGAAGACAGACATTAAACAATGACGATGATCTATATATGACAGGCTTCTTTCAGTTTCCATCTGCCAAATCCACTCACAAGGCAATAGCAGAAGACACTTGCCCAAGGTTCCATTCAGTGGGACTGAACCTGGAACCATGTAGTTGGGAAGCAAGCTTCTTACCACACAGCTATGCCTGCACACACTTCCCAATCACATGACTCCAGGTTGAGTCCCACTGCCTGGCATCTTGGGCAAGTGTCTTCAACTATAAACCAATTGCGTGTGTGTATATCTCCTTGTCCATGAAACACAGTCGTCAAATGAAGTGCATGTGCACTTAAAATTTTCTCTCGGGTCGCAAGAGAATTTGCCCCAAAATGACGAAAATCATCCTTTTTGTATGCTTCTTTTCCTTCCTCATAACATCTTATGACTCTTATAACCGCCATGTTGTTGCCTCTGCACTCCAGCCATTTTTCTAAGTATAAAATCTCTTTTCTCTAAATAATTTTTTGTTTACTTTTCAAACTTTTGTGTCCTTTTTTTTTCACAGCACTCCTTTATAATGCCCTTCTTGATGTTTCCATTGATTATATATTTGCAGCTTTCCACTCATCCGACCAATTGATTGTCATTTTCCGATTCCACGCGTATTTATTTGTATTATTGTTTTGTGAATCAATTTGCTTACACCCTCTATTATCTGTCCTATGTCTTGATTTCATTTTCTGCCTGAGAGAAATTAGGCATTGTAATGGGTACTGGAAATAACCCCGCTCCTGGGTATTACCGGGTACCTCTGCTAGTTCTTTATAAATTTTATGTCCTGATTAATGAATGATAGTGTGGATGGCTGCAGGTTTCCAATGGGTCAGTCAATGCATTTTGCAAAGGCAAGAGAGAAGAAGGAAGAAACTTGTACAACTCAAGTGGGGAGATACCATGCAGGGTTTCTGTTTGAAAGCGCTGGTTATTTGTTTTCTTATTTCTTTACTGCCCACAAGGGGCTACACACAGAGGGGACAAACAGGGACAGACAAATGGGTTAAGTCAATTATATCGACTCCAGTGTGTAACTGGTACTTTTTTAATCAACCCTGAAAGGATGAAAGGCAAAGTCGACCTTGGCGGAATTTGAACTCAGAACGTAGCGGCAGACGAAATACCGCTAAGCATTTCGCCCAGCATGCTAACCTTTCTGCCAGCTCGCTGCCTTCGATTATTTGTTTTCTGGCTGATACTTACATATCTACAAAACAATACACATGCTTCTACTTGGGCTCCATCTACATAGTTGCACTTTAAGTCATTAATAAACTTGAGGCCATGGTATAAGATACTCGATCAAGATGCAATGCGGTAGGATTGGACCTGGAGCCACAGGGCTGCATGCTGCATTATTTTATCCACTTTAGAAACATGTAAAGCTAAGATGGCTGTAGCGGGATTTGAAGTTCCACTGTACCATGAGATATTAGAAACTGATTCCGTCAATCCACCTCCAGAATTATTAATCCTTTCTGACATAGGTACAAGCACTGAAATTTTGATGGAAGGGGCTAGTTGATTTTATCAACCCGTGTGCTCAAATGGTGCTTATTTTCTTGACCCCTAAAGGATGAAAGGCAAAGTCAACCTTAGCAGAATATGAACAGATAAAGTGAAGATGGACAAAATACCACTAGCCATTTTGTCTGGCATACTAACAATTCTAGCAGCTCACCATCACCTCTAGAATTATTAATAATAATAATAATAATACTAATAATAGCTGCCCTGAGGCAGTACCAGGCAGTGATCTTAACTGATTGGAAGTGTTATCATGTACATTGTTTTGTCTTGGTGTAAAAGATGGGCTACAGCAAATATTCTGTTCAATACCACAGATTTGCTTGTCAGTTGTTTGACCTTAACCAGTTGAGCATGTCCCTTAATGGCTGACAATATGTATATCTCTCTGATCACAAGCATAAGTAGTGGGGGAGCATCATAGCCATGTATTGAGAGGAGTTCTTTAGGGTTTGAATAATTCACCTCTGGAAATGTGGGTGTTTTGTTTATCATCCTTAAAACAAACCTTATTCAGGGACCTTTTGAGTGGATTGGCTACTCGATCTGAAAAAAATTCTAATTGAGCCCCACCTGCAAGGTGATTCGCTGTTTATCTTGGTACAAGATCACCATGTCATGCACATATGGTTGTGATGCATGTGCCTGGTGTACCCTTATCAGACGGGTAGTCATGATGGGTATAGTGGGCTTTGCATATTTGTACCCCAGTGTCACTTTGATGGCATGCACTGCTTTCTCACTCAATAATGATAATAGTAATAATAATGGTTTTAAATTTTGGCACAAGGCCAGCAACTTCAGGAGAGGGGTAAGCCAATTATATCGACCCCAGTGTTCAACTGGTACTTATTTTATTGACCTTCTCCCCACAAAGGGTGAAAGGCAAGCTAAAACCTAATGATGGGTAAAATGCCATGTAAGAAATTTGTCCAGCATGCTAACGATTCTACAAGATCTCCTCCTTTTTAATAATAATAATAAAAGAATATATACCACACAAGTGCAACGGATCTCTGCAGAATGTGTGGGAAGAAGGTTGTAAGCATGACTCACATTATTAGTGCTTGTGAAAGTCTTGCGCAGAAAGTGTACAAGTGTAGACACCAAGTAGCCCAAAACCTCCACTGGCCACTATGCCGCAAGTATGGATATGAGGTTATAGGTGTTTGATACCAATATACACTGGAAAAGGTAATTGACGAAAAGACAGACAAGGTGTTAGAGCACCAAAAGACAGATATAGTAACCTTTAGTGGGGACAAACAAGAGTGCCTAATAATTGACATGACAGTGCCAGGAGATAAATATATCATCATGAATAAAAGAGAAAAGGTTGATAAATATGGAGACCTGAGAATTGAGATCACTAAGATGTGGCAGCTACGAGAGTCAGACATAAAGGTTATCCTTATTGTCATCAAAGCATTGGGTTCAATACCACCCAATCTGAAAAAATATCTGAAAACTTTAGAAATACTCTATAATCTAGGTGTATTGCAAAAGTCAGCATTACTTGGAATTGCATGCATATTGCATAAAGTACTGTCAATCTGAGGTCCTTGTTGTGACTTGACAGACAGTACAAACCCCCCAGTAGACACAATATCTTCAATCAACAAACTCATGATATTGTATACTGTGCGACATTTATAATAATATTGGTTTCAAATTTTGCCACAAGGGCAACAATTTAGGAGGAGGGGATGAGTCGATTACATCAACCCCACTGTTCAACTGGTGCTTTATTTATTGAATCAGAAAGGATGAAAGGTAAAGTCGACATCGGCAGAATTTGAACTCAGACCATAGCAATGGACGAAACACTGCTAAGCATTTTGTCCGGCACACTAACAACTCTCCCAGCTCGCCACCTTTTTAATAATAATAATAATAATAATAATAGCAGTTTTCCCAAGCTAGTATTAGCTCTACTGAGACAGAATATAAGGAATGAAGTGTACTGTTACTGACACCAGGTAACCAGGACAGGATCAGAACTCATAACTGCATGGAGCTGAATAAGACAATAACTAGGTTACTTCTGTATAAGTATCTCACATTTGTTGCTGTTGTTTAGTATCGAGCCCTTAATCCAGCAAATCTATGAGCCATGACAATCCAGGAATAAAGTTTCTAGGACTAAATCATCCAATGTATCTTTCATTATTTTGGATATGATCTAAAGATTTAGCTGTTATTTCTAGCAGCTTCAGCATGGAAGTCACCCATCATTGGTTCATCCAAAATGGAGTACTCCTTATCTCTCACTTTATATCAAAGACGACATCATCCCATCTGGCCTCCAATTTCTAAGACGGTAGTGTGTGATTTGAAAGAGATTTAGCTGCTACTTCTAGTAGCTTGAATGACCACATGGAAGTTTCCTTGTTGGCTTCTTTAACTCAGGTTTGTAAACAGACAGAAAATATACAAGAAGAGGGTCACTGTAGCATGTGTAGATTTTCTCAAATTAAATTCATGGTTTGGTAGAAAAAAATTGGAGAAATAATAAAATCATATCCACATCTATTTTTTAAAATCTGTGTTTGAACTTATAGGAAGTATGATGACAAAAGGACCAAGATACTGATATTGATATTGGTGCCATGTTGAAAGCACTGGAGCTAGTGCCATGTTGAAAGCACTGGAGCTAGTGCCACGCTGAAAGTGCTGGTGCTGGTGCCATGTTGAAAGCACTGGTGCTGGTGCCACATTGAAAGCACTGGTGCTGGTGCCACATTGAAAGCACTAGTGCTGGTGTCATGTAAAAAGCACTAGTGCTGGTGCCACATAAAAAGCACTAGTGCTGGTGCCACATAAAAAGCACTAGTGCTGGTGCCACATAAAAAGCACTAGTGCTGGTGTCATGTAAAAAGCACTAGTGCTGGTGCCACATAAAAAGCACTAGTGCTGGTGCCACATAAAAAGCACTAGTGCTGGTGTCATGTAAAAAGCACTAGTGCTGGTGCCACATAAAAAGCACTAGTGCTGGTGCCACATAAAAAGCACTAGTGCTGGTGCCACGTAAAAAAACATTGGTGTTGGTTCACACAGAAAGCATACAAGATACTCTGTAAAGTGGTTAGCTTTAAGGAAGGGCATCTAGCCTTAGAAACCATGCCAAAACAGACATGGCGCCTGGCAGCTTCTTTCAAACCATCCAACCAATGGCAGTTGGACAACAGACATTAAATGATGATACACATACAAATATATACGCAGGCATACATACTTATACAACAACGTACACACATGTGTATGTTGATATATATATATATATATATATATATATATATATTTGAGGTGCTATTCATACAGGTGCGTAAAACGAACTGTTCACTTCACTCACCCATCTGAGTAACACAGTGAATAAAGCTGCATCTTTCAAGTGAATGTGTACTACACTTGATTTAATATAAATCAACTAAATGCACATCACTACTACATCAAAGGACACTAGGACACTTATCCAGCAGAAACCTGTCAGAATGGCATATGAAAACAATACTTCAATAAACAAATTCTGAAGATATATAATTCTCCATTCTTCATCATGATGTCTTGTGTGTATATATGTGTATACTCTCTGAGTGGTTGGCGTTAGGAAGGGCATCCAGCTGTAGAAACTCTGCCAAATCAGATTGGAGCCTGGTGAAGCCATCCGGTTCACCAGTCCTCAGTCAAATCATCCAACCCATGCTAGCATGGAAAGCGGACGTTAAACGATGATGATGACATATATATACACACACACAATAATGTATATACACAAATGTACATGCAGGCATACATATACATCAACATACTAAAAAATACATATTTATCTACCAACTATGCTCATACACACCTATGTATAGACACAAATGTGTATGTAGGGCATACATACATTTTTTTTTTACTACTTAGTCAAAGAGAAAAGAGCAGAAGCTGTGACTCTTTGTTTTTCAGAATCCCCGAGATTGGTGAGAGGAAGAAAGGAAATTATTTACAAACAGGAGATTTGTTCTGAATACTTATAAGAGAGTGAAACCCACTAAAAGTATTGAAGGGCCAGGTGGTGATCTTTTTCTATTGATACCAAAAGGTGAAGTTGACCTCGGCAGAGGTTGAACTCTGAGCATAGAGAGCCAGAACAAATTTCTGAAAAGCATTTTCTTCAATGCTTTCATGACTCGATAGCTTGCTGCTGATACATCCATACCCTAACAGAAGCAACACACATAGACTTGTATATCTATGCACTAACAAATGTAAATGCACATTCACAGGAGCAATACACACATATATACAATATTTTTATTATGTGTGTGTTTACAGACAAGAATGTAAATTTCAAATGAAATGTAACTGCAAATTGCCAAGAAAGATTGGGTATTTACCCTTAGAAAACAGGAAAAAAAAAATCAGTCTTTCTTGGCTGTTTCGCAGCTATATCACATCCAAAATTTACTTTCTTGTCTGTGAAATACCAACGGGTTTGTTCACTTCCAAAGTTTGTTTGTTGCATAACCAGCCCATTTAAAAAGTACCCTTGAATTATCAGGCGACACACCATGCTCGAGTGAAGTAAAATCAAAATCAGAATTTCAATAAAATCAAAATGGAAATTGTAGTTGTGGCCAATGCCAGTGCCGCCTGACTGGCTCCCATGCTGGTGGCACGCAATAAGCACCATTCATGGGTGGGTTGATGCCAGTGCTGCCTGACTGGCTTCCCGTGCCGATGGCATGTAAAAAGCACCATCACAACGTGGTTGATGCCAGCTCCCCCCCCACTGGCTCCTGTGCTGGTAGCATGTAAAAAGCACCTACTCAACGTGGCCAATGCCAATGCTGCCTGACTGGCTGCCGTGCCGGTGGCATGTAAAAACCACCCACTACACTCTCGGAGTGGTTGACATTAGGAAGGGCATCTAGCTGTAGAAACCTTGCCAGATCAGAATTGGAGCCTCATGCAGCCTCTTGGATTGCCAGTCCCCAGTCAAACCATCTAACCCATGCCAGCATGGAAAATGGACGTTAAATGATGATGATGATATATATATATATATATATTTATATATATATATATGAGGTTACTCTTGGGCACTACTAATAACATGTAGCCCAGTACAACCTGTTGCATGGCCAAGTCGTCAGCAACTAAACTGGCAATCCCATCAAGCTTGTTTGGTGAGGAGGGTGATTGTTGGATACCCTGCAGGATGAAAAATAAGACCTGTCAAAAGACAGAAGAGCTCATGAGCAGCCAATGTCCATCCAGCAATATATGTACATATGTATGTATGCATGCATGTATGTATGTATGTATGCATGTATGTATGTATGTGCAGAGATGTGGGAATACCTGGGTTGGTGTCCAGGTATGAGGTTGGCCCACTCGGAGCAGGAAGCCCCTCTGTTGTTGTCACAACATCTCTCTAGGAGAGGGAAACTCTAATAGAAAGCCTGCAGCACTGACAATATTTGATGATGTAGACTAGTTTTTCTTTTCGAGTTTATGTTGTCCATGTTCAGAGAGTGGGACTGGATTTGTGCAAATCCTTTCCCCACTACAAGAAAATCATCACGCACAGGCATCATATGAAAAAAAGTAAGACCTATCACAAAAATGGCCGGTCATAGTCTTTGCATGTGTGGGACTTTCGATCAGGCAATAGCAATACTCAAACACGAGTTTGCAATCATCATATATATATACACACACACCTCACGTGATTACACACTGACATACAACTGCACTTACATACACAAATGTCCCTATGTCTACTTGCCATGCTGGCATAGATTGGATGGATCACCACAGTTCATCTCCTAAAAGCTGCTGCTTCCATAGACTGATGCTCGGATACTTCATTCAGCTTGGTTTTTACAGCTGGATGTCCTTCCTCTTACCAACCACTTCACAGAATTTACTGGGCACTTTTTCACGCTACTAACATAACATTAAAGAGGTTCAATAAAATGATCTCATTCTCTGTTCAAAATCATAAAGTACACACATGCACAAACCCAAATCAGAAGTTGATTTCTTGCAACACGTGTGTAACATGTTACAAAAACATGTCACAAAAAAACCTGGCACATCATATTTCCCTGTTGTTTAACAGTGTATGCATGTGTTTGTGTGTTACTAGAAAATAAGCCAGGATACCAAAATTACACTTCATAGCTAGTCCTCCCAAAGTGCCATGCTGTGTGACTGGACTGGAAAACCATGTACTTAATAAAGGAACTTATCACACATCCACACTCACACCTATGTATGCTTGTGTGTGTGGTAAGAAGCTTGCTTCCCAGCCACATGGTTCTGGGTTCAGTCTTCACCATTTTTCTAGTGTCAAACTAATACACCTTGTTTGTTGTTCCCTCATTTGTCTGTCTTTTGTTTCTTGTGCATTTGAATCATAAGGTAAATGATCTTCCACTCTACCAAACAGCCCAGATATGGTTATGTGGAGAACAAACGACAGCATTTGAATATGTCTCTTGTCTACAATCAGCGAATATACATGAAGATGAAGGGAAATATGAACACACACACACAAGTAAGGACCACCCTACCTGACATAGCTGCACCAACAAAGGTGCCACCTATGAACACAAAGAAAACATGAGCTGCACAAATGCACAGCCAACTCCTTGCCTTCATTCCCAGATCACCAGTGCCTGACCTGAGCATGCATTGGCCTGTTTAGCCACAGCTGGATGCACTGTGACCCATCTTCTCCTATATGATGCATTTTTTTTTGTCTCACAAGTACTTGGTGACCCTGTCACTTAAAAGCACCCAGTCCACACTGTAAAGTGGTTGGCATTTGGAAGGGCATCCAGTTGTAAAAACCTTGCCAAAACTGACCTCACCTGCACTTGTGCCACATAAAAAGCACTAAGTCCACTCAGCTGAATGATTGGTATTAGGAAGGGTATCCAGCTGTAAAAATCCTGCCAAATCAGTCACAGAAGTTAGGTGCAGGTTTCTGCCTGGTCGGCTCTTTTCAAACCGTCCCACCCATGCTAGCATGGAAGGTGGATGCTAAACGATGATGATGACACACACACAGGACAGACTTCTGTTTCCTCTAGCTATTTCACACTCAAGATATTGGTTGACTCAGTTAAAATAGAAGATGCCAACCGACAGCCTCTACACAGTGGCACTGAACAGCTGTGAGGTTCCAAAGCCAACTTCTTAACCATAGCCATGCCTACACACACACACATATATTTATCGCACTCAGCCTTGTACAATATACTTCACTGAAGAGATGTAATAAAACTGGAACACGTTTTGCCTTTGCCAATTCGTCACCTAAAACCAGTCATTGACAAGCTGCTTTTTCTATATTTTCCAAAAGTTTCAATTAATTGTTACCTCTCTTGCCTGTTATTACATCTTAAACACCATAGAGATGGATTTTATTTATTAAATACATGGATAATCTCAGTAAGTTGAAGGT
This sequence comes from Octopus bimaculoides, assembly GCF_046866305.1. NCBI lineage: Eukaryota > Metazoa > Mollusca > Cephalopoda > Octopoda > Octopodidae > Octopus > Octopus bimaculoides. The sequence goes on along the minus strand of NC_142950.1, from coordinate 23,133,210 downwards.
TTTTCATCTCATTATATCACACACAAGACCATATAAATTTCCTTTTGTCAAGTCTTGGTCTCAAGACAGTTGGCTGTCGTTCTTTGATCTGGATCAATACGATAGAGCCTAATTCTCATCAAATCAGTGAACAGACTAAATACTTTTCTTTCTACATGATCCTTAACACTACAAGAAATAGCAGCCAAATCTCCTCGATAGATTATGCTTGAAAAAACACGAGCTCATCACAACTGGAACTGGGGATTAGCAACAACAAATATTGATTTCAAATTTTTGGAAAAGGTCAGCAATTTCGGCGGAGGGGGTAAGTCGATTACATCGGCTCAGTATTCAACTGGTACTTATTTTTATCGACGTCGAAAGTATGGATGGCAATGTCGACCTCGGTGGAATTTGAACGCAGAACGTAAAGACGGACGAAATGCGCTATGCATTTTGCCCGGCGTGCTTAACGATTCTGCCAGCTCGCCGCCTTAGCAACAAGTATTTAAGATCGATCAAGGTGATTGGTCAGTGTGCAGAATTAAAAGAATTAATATACTAAATATATATATATATATATATATATATATATATATATATATATTGAAATGGTCGCCATTACGAACAGCAAAAATATCGCTAAGCACCAGGTCAGTATGGAGAGAGCAAATCCATATAAAGATTGTTTCACAGAGGACTATCTCTTGGCGAGTGTATACTTCCTTTAAATAAGTAAATGCGTAAAGAGGAAGATTTGGTTACTATTTCTCAGCATTCGAGTGCAAAGTTTGCTCGGCCCTATAATATCTGGTGAATGGTGAGACACCTACAGATCCGGAAATTTGTGAAGAACGACAAAAGGGAAAGAGAAAAACGTGATTCAAACAAGCTGTAATTTTTATTTTGCAGTTGTTTAATTAAAATGTAATTGGTAAATTAATAATTATCGTAATATGGCTATTTATAATGTCGATTCTAAAAAAGAAATTAGAATTACCGCAGCACGTTCGTAATTAATCTAAGAGTTTCCTCAAAAAAAAAAAAAAAAAAAGAAAAGAAAAAACTATCAGGTTCTGAATTTAGAAGCAGGGTCCCCCAATCTACCCCGTGTCGTTTCCCACAAACATATATAATTGCGGGGAGGGGATGTGTGTGTGTGTGTGTGTGCGAGGTGCCCCCTGATGGCATATACATATATCGCCATGAAAAACGTCAAAACACTCAGTGGGGACGGAACGAAGGTTTAGTTTTGAAATCAACGAATCTACCAAATCTCACTCATATACGCATTATATATATATATAATATATATATATAATAAATCTCTGATGACAAATATACATTATATAAGGAATAAAACAGGCGAGGAAAAGGCTATATACATCTACTTGTACATATGCATACAGACATCTTTATTTACATGGTTAATTTTAACCTTCTCATAACAGGAGCAGATAATTTCGAGGGGGGGGGGAGAAATATATTATTTACGTATCTAAACACTTTTACCATTACATTATATAAATAACAAAGAGGAAACAGAGCTCACGTGACGAAAAAAAGTGAACATATATACACAGACCATATTACATATATAAAAGTGGTAAAATTAAATATACAATTATATAGAGAGATATATATACTGTGTGTGGGTTCGCCTGTACATGTGCGTGTAAAGGACAGCATGTGAATATCCAGACAAATAATCGGGGATGGGTTGTACGATATACGGAAGTAATAAACTGAACCCCCACTTTATGGCCCCTTTACTACATAAAAACATTACCGTCTATATGTGCATGTATGTATATATATATCTATATATATATATAATTAACTAGATTTATAATATGGATGTGCGAATTAGTATATCTTATTCAACGACACATTTACTCAACACCGCACACATATACATACATATATAAACAGTATGTCTATTGTACAGCAATATATTGAACGAAAATGTCTTCTAAACAAATAATAATAACCCCAGCAAACTCAGACCCATGTTTACTCCTTGTTCTCGGGTTCAAGTTGATTTCTTACCATTTTTCCCTAGCAGCTGGCATACACACACATACATACGTATATATACATACATAATATATACATATATAATACATACACACACACACACACATATATATATATATATACATACATATATATATACATATATATATACATATATATACACATATATATATATACATACATATATATACATATGTATATATACACATATATACATACATATGTATATATACACATATATACATACATATATGTATATATACACATATACATACATATATGTATATATACACATATACATACATATATGTATATATACACATATACATACATATATGTATATATACACATATACATACATATATGTATATATACACATATATACATACATATATGTATATATACACATATATACATACATATATGTATATATACACATACATATATGTGTATATATATATATATATATATATATACACATACACACATATATATATGTATATATATACACATACACACACACACACACACATATATATATATATATATATATTTCTACACACACTCAAACATACGCCACAATTTTGGTGGGAAAGGCAGGAGAGGATTTCCCAATCACTGGCAAGTTTCAATTTCTTTTAAGCAGGACAAAAGAGGAGGGTGATAAGGAAATTGACTGGACTCTTCGATCTAAAACAAAACCATCAACAACAAAACAAAAACAAAAAAGTTATTTGTGCTGGTTCAATCTGTGATCACTACATAGGGTTCGCATATATTTCTGAAGCACAATAGATAGATGTATATGTATTATTTACATATAAGGATGTATATATACACAGGTAGCTGTGTGTGAGTATATGTGTGTGTGCATATATATATATATATATATAAAACAAAACAAAGAACACTACTACATCTATCGTGATTTGATTAAGGAAGCTTGTCTTGTGAATTAAATATACATTAAAGAAGTATATGTCTTATGTCCGCTGACTTAGATAGTTGTTTAGTGACAGTAAAGGAAGTCAAGTGAGTTACAAAACAAATTATAAAGTAAGAAGAACGATATAAGAGGGGATCGTTCGTCTGGTCTTAATAACGGAGGTGACCAGTATCGGCGGGGTAAACATGAGGTAGGATTACATTACACGGTGACATTCAACAAAGATATCACTATGGAAATATATATATATATGTATATATTAAACTAACCTTCGAGAAAGCGTCATCATGGAAATATTGGTGCATGTGTGTATATAGAGATATAGATATATTTATCTATTTTATGTTGTGTGTACCTGACTGTGTGTGCATCAAATGCATATGATGAATGAAACACGACACACAGACAGAACTGGTTGGCTATGGCAAGCAAGAGTTATCTCAGCTTTGTCTAAGATATCATCACCAGATGTCACGACGTTGACCCTCGTCCCTAGCCAAATCTCGTCAAATTTCCACCATTTCGTTAACTTTTCTTTGTTCCCCCCACCCTACACTGATCGTTTCGTATTTATTTGAGTTTCAGATTTTGGCACAAGGCCAGCAGTTTCGAAAATTTGTTGGGATGGAGTTTAAAATCCATTTTAATTCACTTCAGCATTTTATTTAAACACAGATGCAGGCATGGTTGTGCGGTAAAAATTTTGCTTCCCAACTACATGGTTTCAGGTTCAGTCCCACTACGTGGCACCTTACGTAACTGTTTTTTTTTACTATAGTTTGACGAAAGCCTTATGAGTGGATTTGGTAGAAACTAAAAGAAGCCTGTCGTATATATATGTGTATGTGTGTGTGTGCATGTGTGTGTGTGTTCCCCACCCCGACCACTGCTTGACAGCCAGTGCTGGTGCAGTTACGTCCCCGTAACTTTGCAGTTCCGCAAAAGAGGCTGATAGAATAAGTACCAGGCTTTAAATAAAAATTTTTTAAATGTACTGAGATCAATTCATTCAACTACAAAATTACTTGCAAAGTCACTTCAGGAAAAAATATCAATTTTTTTCAAATTTCCTTTGACAAGAAGCTTGATCATAGAGCATGATTTAAAACTGGAACACACTCTGGAAGTGCTATGAAACCATGTGATGAAAAGAGACCAGATGGTCTTACCCTCTGTCCCGCGGTTAGAGGTCGGTGCCTCATCTGGGCTGCCACAGTCTGCAACTCCTTTGCTCCCTCCCACAGCCTGGATGCTGCAGCCGAACAGAAGAAAACCCTGAAGTATTGGGACCTGACAGTGAACTAACTTTTCAGCCGACCCTTGTGTGTGTGTGTGTGTGTGTGTAAACAGATATACATATATGTAGACTTGCCCACCACAACAGAATTAAGATCTGGGGCCATGTAAAATCACCCAGTATACTCTGTAAAGTGGTTGGCATTAGGAAGGGCACCCTGCTGTAGAAACCAAACAAAAACAGACGATGGAACCTAGTGTATCTCCTGTCGTTGCCAGCTCCTCTCAAACTATCCAACCCATGCCAGCATAGAAAACGGATGTTAAATGTTGATGATGATGATGATGATGATGATATACAGGGTGCAATGGGTAAATTGTCACCATTTTATATTTTTAATTTCACGCATGTGCATTGTTTGTTTTTGATTTTGTCGCCTACACAGTATAGTAGGGTCAATTGGGCACCATCTTTGAGAAAAACAGTACCATGACGCAATTCACTCTGCCAAAAATTTTAAAATAACATGCTGTACTGCTTGGCATTCATACTTGATGCTCCAATACAAACATTTCAGAGTGTTTGTGTGTCAATCTGAGGACATGTACTGGTAGTGATAAAAATCAAACATCCAGTCAATATCATGGTGTTTGGAATGATCACTAGTGATGGTGATGTTATACCTCCATTCATCTTCCTACATGGCCTCAGTTTCAACACAGAGGCCTACATCAAGTGCCTGGAGGAGGTAGTGCTGCCCTGGGTCAAGAGGATGGCTGCTGGATGACCCTATGTCTGGCAACAAGACTCTGCACTATGCCACACAAGCAGGAGGACCCAATCATGGCTGTCAGACAATTTCTGTGACCACATCACCACTAACATCTGGCCACCTAACTCCCCAGACTGCAACCCCCTTGATTATTATGTATGGGGCGCAGTTGAGTGAGAGACCAACAAAACTCCTTGTAACACCAAAGATGAATTGAAGGCAAGGATTATGGCAGCATTCACCAACTTAAACAAGGAGATCATCCAGAAGATTGCAGGTGATTCCAAAGTCACCTGGAGGCTGTGGTTGAAGCCAATGGCAATTTTATTGAATAAATTTACTCTTTAGTATTTCAAGATATTTTTATGTAATTTAGGTAAATATATCTGTTAAAATGAGATACCAGCGTTACTTTCATTTTTGCATAATTTAGATGACAATATATTCACAACACACTGTTATATATATGCTAGCAAAGGTTGGACAGTCCAACAAGATGCAATAGGTTGGAAGGTCATGTCTTTCAATGTTTGGTTATTGTGACATAGTTTTTATGGTTGGATGTCCTTCCTAACACTGACCACTTTAATGAGTGTACTGGATGTTTTATGTAGCACCAGCATTGATGGGGTTGCCTTGCAGCTTGCAAAGTGGAAAAAAGAGTATTCCATGAGGGAAAGGAACAGATTTATTGTGAGAGATGATAAAGGGAGAGTAACAGAGAGAACAGTGTTAGGACAGGGGTGGGTAGTACTGGGTAGTAATGAGGTGGGTTGTGTGAGTAACAAAGGAGGGGAGGGTGAAAATAACGTCAGAGCTTAGTATGAAGGAGAGGGAGAAGGGATGAGATGGTAATGGCTATGGGGTAGATTGAGTTGGTGAATCCAGCAATGGGATGGGTCAGCCCTTCTGCCATGTTAACATGGGTTGGAGTTAAACAAACGGGTTTATTATTGAGAATAGATAAGGACACTGTTAGGAAAGGGTACAATGGGAGGGAAGTGAAAAGTAGCATCAGGGGTTTAGTGAGAGAGAGTTAAAGAATGATAAGACAGTGGATAGAGTTGAGTAGGAGGGGGTGTTAGCCTTTGTTTGTTATACATGGTTGGTTAAAGTGGTGCATAAAAGAAAGATATGTAAAATGGAATTGGCTGATGGGAGGAGAATGGAAAGGTAGTATCAGGGACTAGTGAGGGAGAGAGAGTCAGAGTGGTAAAAGCAGTGAAGAGGGAGGATGAGAGGTTTGAGTAGGAGAATATGCAGTGCTACCCTACATTATATATGGGTGGGTAGAGAAGAGAGAGAGAGATAAAATCATGTTGAGAGACCAGGATATATTTTCTCAAAGTAACATATCCAAGACAGTATGGTGACAGAACAGTCAGGGAGGGCAAATAAAGGGTGCCAGCTTTTAATCTGTCCCTGCTCAACATTTGGGAGGAAGGAGAGGTAACAGGACACGGGGGTGACAGAGGTGTGAGGAAAGAAGGTATTCACTATGCACATAAATCAAGTGCTTTCCTTTCAGTTAGGGGTGTCATGATACAGTGAATGGAAGCAATGAAAGAGTCAACCTATATATCACTGGTTGAGTGGGGGATGAATTGCTACTGTCTCTAGCAATAGAGTGTTCACCATTGACAAGATCAAACAAGGTCAAAATTATATGATCTGGTGGTCTCAGCACTGGAGGTAATAGGGATTTATCTCCCTGCAAGCGATATAAACCACACTGCATTTTGCACCAAAAGCCAATATGAGAGTTTCTCTCTTGATAACTATTGCAGTATAGCTTGTTCTAATAGAACATCCACATTTAAGTAAGGATAAATATTACATCTTGGTATTAATACAACCTCTTATGCTAATTAATATTTTTTTATAAGCTCACTGGCTAATTGTGACACCAGCACCTGTTCTGGCACTGTTATTCTATATACCGCTGGTAAGATGAATTGCTGCTATCTCTAGTGGTTGGGCGTCCATCACTGACAACATCAAACAAGGTTGAAATCCTGTGATCTGGTGGTCGCAGCACTGGAGGTGGAGATGGATTTATGTCCCTGCTAGCAACACAAGCAAGCTTGCATTTTGCACCAAAAGCCTTTATGAGGTTTCTCACATGATAACTGCTGGAGTATAGCTTGTTCTAATAGAGCATACACATTTAAGTGGAGATAAATATTACCTCTCAGTACAGAATCAATACCTAATTAGGAGAATAGCTGGTCATTGGATGAAAGAGTATGGAATAGCCAACAGGTGTGGAGATGCATGGGAACACATGCCCAAAAGGTACAGAATAGTCATACCAAAGAAATGAATGCGGGTAGTAAGCTTGCATTGGAGGTCAGGTCTTGTGCAGCACAGTATATCATCAGTCAATATCCTTCATCAATCTTAAGTCATCTATTGTGATAATTTTTCCCAAGTCTTCCTTGATCTCCCTCTTCCATATCTGACATTTATTTTGAGCACTCAGCATTTGCTTATGCAGCCATCATTCACATCACATACCAGCACATTACATCTGATTACTTTTACACACAATATTTTTTTCAGTTCATTTATACATTCTCATTCCTTTACACACACACATGCATCTGTGTGTCCACACACACGTGCGCTCACACACTCATACATACATGCGTGCACACACACACACATGCCACCAGGGTTGACATTGCCTTTCATCCTTTCTGGGTCAATAAAATTAGGAACTAGCTGAGCATTGGGGTCAATGTAATCAACTTACCCCCTTACACCAAACTGCTGGCCTCAATCCAAAATTTGAAACCATTATTATTATTATTATTATTATTATTATTATTATTAAGGCAGTGAGCTGACTGAGTCGTTAGCATACCAGGCAAAATGCTTCATGGCATTTTGTCCATTTTAACATTCTGAGTTTTATTCATCTATTCAGGATCAATATAGTAAGTACTAGTTAAGTACCAGGTTCTCAACTGGTACTTATTTTTATCAACCCCAAAATGATAAAAGGTAAAGTTGACCTCAGTGACATTTGAACTCAGAACATAAAGTCAGAAGAGATGCTGTGAATCATTTTTCCTGACACCCTAGCAATTCTGCCAGCTCGTCACCTTACTGCAGCATAATAGTGGTTTCACATTTTGACACAAGGCCAGGAAGTTTGGGTGAGGGAGTAAATTGATTATATCTACCCCAGTGTTCAACTGGTACTTATTTTATCAACCCCAAAAGAATGAAAGGCAAAACTGACCACAGCAGAATTTGAATCCAATATATATATATATATATATATATATATATATATATATATAATCATAAATATATAGGGATTAGCAGTATCCTGCTTCTCCAACATACTGAGAATTCAGAAATAGCAGCCAAAGAACTACTGATTCCAAAACTACAAATTTTTCTCTAAATTGATAGCGATATTTATGGTACACACAGAACAAAAAACAGAAGAGAAGAGTAAAAAAACAACTTGCCTTTAGTTAATTTAGTACGACATTTCACGGTTAAGAGCATGAAATACCCCATTCCGATCTTCAGCTAAATATTCTAATAAATTTGCTAATGTCTAAATAACTCACGTTAATTTTGACCATGCGACATCAAGACCACATGAGGCAGACATTAAGAAATTTATCGGCCAGTAAGTTTAAAATCTCTCACCCTAATGAATTCAATTCAGTGTGTATCACAAATAGTCCCGCATAGAAAAAAGTCCCGTACGAACTTATTGCGGTTTAGCTATTCACCTTAGAGGTATTACTAAAATATAGATATACAGGACAGGGAATCGTCAATTAGTAATAAAATTAATAATTAACAATTTTGCCGGGTAGCTCAGTATGAAAAAATCTTATCGGTAAAACCATTTATAATCATAAATATATAGGGATTAGCAGTATCCTGCTTCTCCAACATACTGAGAATTCGAGAAAAAAAAAAAAAAAATATATATATATATATATATATATATATATATATATATACACACACATATATATATAAATACAATTTAGAGAAGAACCACCATTATACAATTCAAACAATGAAAGATCCCATTGACACCATCCAGAAAAAATACACTATAAAAATACTAATCTAAGAAATCAATAAAGCATAAAAAATAAATAGTAGTAAATTAATAAAGCTTTATTAATTTAATACTATTTACTTTTTATGCTTTATTGAATTCTTAGATTAGTATTTTTTTCTGGATGGTGTCATTGGGGACTTTCACTGTTTGAATTGTATAATGGTGGTTCTTCTCTAAATTGTATTTATATACATATATATTATATATGTTGAAATTTAATTTAGTATTACTAAATTGAATATTCCTGTACGTTTGGAATTATATATTCCCTAATATTATTATTATTATTATATATATATATATATATATAGGGAGAATTCACGAAAAAACAACAGATGAAGACAGGTGGTGTAGACAACAAATGGATGTATTAGTATAACGCTCGGGAATAGAGAAAGTCTAACGTTTCAAGCCTACGCTCTTCAACAGAAAGAAACAAGGGGAGAAAAAAATGTGTGTAGTGGTCAGCGATCTATATATTCTTTTACTTGTTTCAGTCATTTGACTACACCCATGCTGGACCAATGCCTTAAAGGGTTTTAGTTGAAGAAATCAACTTATTCTTTTGAAAGCCTCGTACTTATTCTATTGGTGTCTTTTGCTGAACCGTTATGTTACGGGGACATAAACACACCAGCATTGGTTGTCAAGTAAAGGAAGTGGGGACAAACAGAGATGCACACATAAAATATATACATGCATATATATGATGGGCTTCTTTCAGTTTCTGTCAACCAAATCCATTTATAAGGCTTTGGTTGGCCCAAGGCTATAGTGGAAGACACTTACTCAAAGTACCATGCAGTGGGACTAAACCCGGAACCATGTGGTTGGGAAGCAAGCTTCTTACCAGACAGCCATGCCTGTGTCTATATATGTGTGTGTGTATAAATAATATAAAATGGGACAAGAACGCAAAACATCCAGACAGTTAGGTGATACAAGAAAGGGACAAAACATCCAGATAGACGATAGGAAGAAAACAAGGACAGGTCATTCGGAGTTTTCTTTTACAAGTCGAGATACAGATTATCTTTGCAATTTTGGCTGGTTATACTTGATATTGCTCCAATCTGGCCAGCCCCAAGGAAAAACTAAGCTAAGAGCATTAGATTCCTTAGAAGAAAGCTGCGAATGTATACAAAAACGAGGACGGAAAGAAACGAATAATGTTACACAAATACAATAAAAATAATAACAGAACATAACAAGAGGTGTCTTTCGACTAAGGACGAAATTAAGCTGGCAGGTGTGGAAATAAAGCCTTATGGCAGGGATACAAGGTTTCACAGGCACAGGGAGGAATATCAATGTTGCACGCACAACGGCCAGCCAAGAAAGAAAGATCAGGCTTGGCCGAACACCAGTCATGTGGGAAGAGAAGAGAGAGATGCACACACACACACAGGTGAAGGATATAAATATTGGTAAGCAAAACATTAAAACTGCTGCTTTATGAACAAAGGCACTGGAGATATTTGTTGTTCCCTGATTTACCAACACTGCCTTATTGTTCTTACTATGGTCAGAAATGTAATGAGATAGTAATTAGTCCATTGGCAGCCAGCAATGAATAACATCCTTGTTCATACAGATTGTGTGATACAAAAATAAATAGAAATAAAATAAATGAGGATGTATTTTCTGGTCGATTTTTCATTCCTTGTATTGATTCTTCATTCCTTGTGCCATATGTGGCAATGTAAGAAATCAATAGACACAGCAATAATAATTACACATTCTTCTCTGCAGCTGTGAACTGTACAATAGACATGTTATTGTAGTTGTAGGTGGTGGTGATGGTGGTGCAGTAGTTGTTGTTGTTGCTGTAGGTAGTGGTGGTGGTGGTGGTGATGTTTAACACCAGGTTGACCCTGATCCAACCAGCCTATGATCAAAGGCATTTTATTCATAACAATCCCTTTCCCAGGTTTCTAGGACTATATTACCTTATATAACCTTCCTGTTTCAAGATGATAGGGTGTAATTTTCGGGAGATTTGCTTGTTATTTTTAGCAGATCTAGCAACCATGTGATACAGTTTATGTCTGTTGTTCTATCTCCATTGTCCAACATGTTTCTGTATAACTGTTGCTGTTGCTGTTCCTGTTGTTGCTACTGTTGTTGTTGTTGTGGTCATTGCTGCTGCTGCTGCTGCTGTTGTTGTTGTTGTTGCTTAGTTCCATGCCAGCCACGACAGAACAAGCACCTAAGCCTTGGTTGTGTGTGTCTTCTAGATTCTAGAGTTGTTGATAATGGAGTTAGCCAAGGTGGATTTGGCCAGAATGTGACAGCTGTTGTGCTTTGACATACCATTGGTGTCTTGTATTTCCCAGCAAAGTGTCTGAAGCTTATTGATGTGGCTAATATATTGATATAGAGGATGAGCCAAAAGTCACACACAATATAAGTTCAATATGCTCTGGAATTGATAAAGACATACTTCAATTTTCCTAAAATCAAACAAAATAAATAAAATTATGATGAATACACACATACTCGTACATGGTGAACAAAATGAATAATAATAATAATAATAATAATGATAATGTAATGTAAATAAAAAGTCTAATACTTTGGTATGTGATTTTCAACCCACCCTGTATTGTTGTTGTTGTTGGCACTCTGTCGCTTATGACGTCCAGTTGATCCGATCAATGGAACAGCCTGCTCGTGAAATTAACGTGCAAGTGGCTGAGCACTCCACAGACACGTGTACCCTTAACATAGTTCTCGAGGATATTCAGCATGACACAGTGTGACAAGGCTGACCATTTGAATTACAGGCACAACAGAAAGTAAGAGCGAAAGAAAGTTGTGGTGAAAGAATACAGCAGGGTTCGCCACCATCCCCTACCGGAGCCTCGTGGAGCTTTAGGTGTTTTCACTCAATAAACACTCACAACGCCTGGTCTGGGAATCAAAACCGCGATCCTATGACTGCGAGTCCGCTGCCCTAGCCACTGGGTCATTGCGCCTCCACCAACCCGGTATATTGCCGATATATTTGTATATGAGAGAGATAGTGTTGTTAGGATGGTGTCATAGCAACATTGTGGGGTGTTGCAGATGTGTCTGGAGTGAGTGTGAGAACTATGAAGTGCTATGAAGGTATTATAGATGTGTTGTGGGGTGTTGTAGATATGTCTGGATAAAGTGGGAGAACTGGTTGCCAGATACATACACCCACCCACAAAACCCAGTTTCTTTCAGTTTCCATCTACCAAACCCACTCACAAGGCTTTGGTTTGCTTGGAGCTACAGTAGAAGACACTTGCCCAAGGTGCTGCACAGTGGAACTGAACTCAAGACCACATGGTTGAGAAGCAAGCTTCTTACCACACAGCCATGCCTGCACCTGAATTCTTGAGATGCTTTGGTAACAAATGTTACAAATGTTTTTATCCCTAAAATCATTCAGAACCTGATATAACAGATGTGTTTAGAGATGGAGGAAATACACTAGCAGTTGTGGATTACAGTTAAAGATGGTTACGGGAGAACTTTGACAAAAACTTAGGAACTACCAGGGTGAGATTTGCATTAGATAAAACGTGATTATCAATATTCCATCTGACATAAGGCAATGAGCAGGCAAAATTGTTAGCATACCAGGCAAAATGCTCAGTGGCATTCCATTTGTCTTTATGTTCTGAGTTCAAATTCTACCGAGGTCAGCTTTGCCTTTCATCATTTCGGGGTTGATGAAATAAGTACCAGTTGAACACTGGGGTTGATGTAATCGACTTACCCCCTCCTCTAAAATTGCTGGCCTTTTTTCAAAATTTGAAACCAATATTCTATTTGACATTAGTCCTCTGTTTATGTTAGGTAAATTAATATTTGCTCAGGAAAAATGTAAAAATGATGAAAATCTGTACAATCAGGGCTAGATTTAGACCTATTTGGGCCTCTGTGCCATGGCCCATATTGGCTGATACACAAATGCAACCCTCTATAAACTGTTAAAGTTTTCATTTAATTGATGTTCCCCCATAAAGAAGTGATCTTTTTAGTCTTCTACTGTGATTCCATTCACATGTAAAAACCATTTTCTTTTAATCCTTACTTCTGTTTTTAGCATAATATGAAACACTATGAACATGACCCTACTACACACTTACAATTTATCCCTGCTCACTATCATTGCATTGAGTTCTGTCAATGACAAAAATTGAAACAATTTTAGGCACTCATCTCTCTGTCTATCATTGTAGCATCCTTAGTTTCTCTCTTAAGGCTTAATACCCTGCAGACAGATCATAGAAAGACCAAAAGTAAAACATTTGATGTGAGCAAACATTTGCAGTTTTGTCATTCCTCTAAGATTTAACATGTACACTGCATATAGGTGAGCAAGCAGGCAGAATCTTTAGCACACCAGGCAAAATACTTGAGTTCAAATGTCAGTGAGGTTGACTTTGCCTTTCATCCTTTCGGGGTCAATAAAATAAGTACCGGTTGAGCACTTGGGTTGGTATTATCAACTACCCACTTGCCCAGAACTTTCTGGCCCCGTGCCAAAATTTGAAACCAATATGTAAATTGTGTATCTGTTTAGTGTTTACCAGTAATAAATCTCGTGACATGGTTTTAAAATTCTTGAATACAAACACAAGTCCATGGAAAAATTTTGCTTTAGATGTATTTATTACAAGAAACAGTTAGGTTTCTTTTTCTGAAGTGTTACACAGTCCAAATCCAGCCTACACAAGTGAGTGCATGATAAACAAAATAGGAATTTTGAAAGAAGTATGTATAAAACTAGTTTCAAAACATAAAATGGCTATGGGGGTCCATAGATTAAAAAATGGTTGAGAACTATGGTTTTATTTATCAAGTACAATAAAGTCTATGCTTGCTGTAGGAGTCTTATAAAACTGAAACATGTCCAGAACTGTTTCCCTTGGTTGCTTCAATAATTACATATTATTCATTAACTAATAGTAACAATATTTTTAATGATCTTTCTATAGCAACAACAATGTACTAAATATGTTGGTCTCAAATTTTAGCACAAGGCCAGCAAGTTCAGGGGAGGGATTAAGTCAATTACATCAACCCCAGTAAGCAACTGGTACTTATCAACTCTGAAAGGATGAACTTAGAATGTAAAGATGAACAAAATGCCACTAAGCATTTTGCCTGGCACGATGATTCTGCCAGCTCACTGCCTTAATGTATTGAATATATTAACAACAGTCCAACTAGATTAGACTTAGCTACTGTTAATAAACTTTGTTGTTGTTATTTCTCTTAACCCTAGGTCTGACCTGGTCATGTAGACCTACAACAAAAGGTACTCCAGCCATGACCTTCCCATCTTTTATTTAGACACACTTTATCTCAGGTTACTTTCTCTGATGAGCATTCCCAGGTCAAACAGTTAGCTAGAAATACCTTATGGGTTTTTCTTTTTGTTGTTTAATCCAAGGTCAACCTAAACTGAGCAAAACTAATCAAAACCAATCTAGTTGTGACCATCTTGTCTTGTTAGGATTACATTATCTAATTTGTCCTTTTTTTTAAAGGCAACTAGATGTGTTTTAAGGGAGGTTTGGTAACTACTTTTAGCTGATCAAATCATCACTTTGAGCATGGGTTCTTAATTAGGGATTTGTGAACCAAAGGCTGGAGGTATTGAACTTGGCCTCTCTAGTAGTTTTCTCTAAATATGACAAAATTATTGCAATTTTTTACCAGTTTGTCCCTTGTTATTCATATGCAAAGCAGAAACAACTGATTGACATCTTTTGAAGTCACATTAGTTTCAAATTTTGGCACAAGGCCAGCAATTTCGGGGAGGGAATAAGTTGATTACACCACCCCCAGTGCCCAAACTGGTACTTATTTTATCAATCCTAAAAAGGATGAAGGGCACTGTCAACCTAAGTGGAAATTGAACTCAGGACGTAAAGAAGGACGAAATGCTATGAAGGATTTTGCCCTGCATGCTAACAGTTCTTTTCTACTCTAGGCACAAGGCCCAAAAGTTTTGTGGGAGGGATCCAGTCGATTAGATTGACCTCATTATGCAACTGGTACTTAATTTATCAGCCCCGAAAGGATGAAAGGCAAAGTCGACCTCGGCGGAATTTGAACTCTGAACATAAAGACAGACGAAATACCGCTAAGCATTTCGCCCGGTGTGCTAACATTTCTGCTAGCTCACTGCCCTATCTTTTGAAGTCATATTGGCGCCTACATGAACAGGTGGTAACTTTAGTGGTGGTGTTGATTATGATAATGATTTCATTAGTCTGGTGATGAAGTATAGAAATATATTGGGCAAATTTTTGAGCTTCCCCTACAACTTTCCCTCACGACATACATAACGAAACTAAGCTGAAAAAGAGGATGAATGACGTCGTCTCCTCATACCGACACTCTGTAGGCCAATATCGATGGAATGCCAAAAATATTTTAATTAAAAAAAAAAAAAACTTAGGAGACTCTTTAATTGTTGTTTTCCCTCTAAGTCTGTCCTGGTCAAACATATTTATGACGGAAGCAGTTCCAGCGGCCAATGATTAATGGGAGATTTTCTAGCAGGTTGGGTGAGTGAGCACGTAGTGACTCTCTAACCTGTGTGTGATCTTCAAATCAACTTTGATCGAAAAAAACAAAAACAAAATAAAAACAAAAAAAGTATTATCAAAGACGTTGAAGCAATAATCTAGAGGAAGGTATAAGTCTAGCAAGGACTACATTAACCTGAATACACGTCTTGTTAAGACTGTAAGGTGTAATTTGAAAGAGATTTGGTTGCTATTTCAAGCAAGTCGATCGAACACAGGCTCACTAAGTATTTTTTTGTTCTCTAATTTGAGAACAACAGGAATTGCTATTACTGACAGTTGTTAAAGTTCGCGACTGGGTGATTCTCCAGAAAAGACTTGTGCGATATATTTGTTTACAGTTGCTAGATATTTCAGGTACTTAGTGGGGTGTTAGAAAAAGAAAATGCCTTGCAGTATCTATTCCGATTCTTTATGTTATGTTCAAATCCCTCCGAGATCAATTTTGCTTTTCATCCTTCCGAGATCGAGAAATACGGTACTAATCAAGTACTGAGATCGATATAACAGACTGTTCTCTTCTCAATAAAAATTTCAAGCCTTGTGTCTATGTTAGAAATATTTCTAGTAGGCAGAAACGTTAGCACGCCGGACGAAATGCTTAGCGGTATTTCGTCTGTATTTACGTTCTGAGTTCAAATTCCGCTGAGGTCGACTTTGCCTTTCATCCTTTCGGGGTCGATAAATTAAGCACCAGTTACGCCCTGGGTCGATGTAATCGACTTAATCCGTTTGTCTGTCCTTGTTTGTCCCCTCTATGTTTAGCCCCTTGTGGGCAATATAGAAATAAGAAAAGTTAGCACGCCGGGCGAAATGTCTAGCGGTATTTCGTCTGCTGTTATGTTCTGAGTTCAAATTCCGCCGAGGTCGACTTTGCTTTTCATCCTTTCGGGGTCGATTAAATAAGTACCAGTTAATTACTGGAGTCGATGTAATCGACTTAATCCCCTTGCCTGTCCCCTCTATGTTTAGCCTCCTGTGGGCAATAAAGAACTACATTTGGCATATAAAGCATTAATGTTGTCCCTCCCACAGCTCGACTGGAAAGGTTCTTTTCCTGGAATGAATTACATTAATTAAACATCAGCGCCACCAAGCCCTCGTAGCCGGAACTAACAAGAGTGGTTAACTCTCGCATTACTCATCTCGTTCAGTTCGTGTTCCACATTTAGCAAGCACTGACCGATGCTCTACGTTCACCGAGGTGAGGTAGGCAAAGAAACATTCTAAAGTTTATAAATTTTTTTTTTGTTTCCTATATTGATTGGGTTTATTGCCAACATTTGTTTTTCTTTGCGTAGGGAGCGTTAGTAACTTTACTTTCACTATACTTAAACTTGTTGCTTTTAATCCTTGATATTTTCACCTAAAAAATTTAATTACCACTTTACATTCTTGTC
>NC_142950.1:23066159-23113659 GCF_046866305.1 Octopus bimaculoides | reverse complement strand
TGTAAAAGGTAAAACGTTGTTTAGCCCTAAGTCAGCTCTGGTCGTGCCAACGTGCGATCATAGACATTCCAACCGTGAGCAACTCCTTTTTTTCTTTTTTAGTATAATTAGGAATACATTTTCCAGTGTGTTCTTCTTTTTTCAAAACAGAAGGATATGATTCAAGGGAGACGTTAGTACTGTTTCCAGCAGGACGAATGACCACTTAGATGCTCCCTTAGAAATCAATATAATTGATTGGTTTAACAAGAGTCAAACGAATTATTGAAAGTTTTGAATCTTTGAAATCAATGTTGATCCTAGCAAAATTTGAACTCGTAACCAAATGGTCTGAAACTAAATGTAAATCATTTAGATGATCTACTTGTTGTCTCAGCCATGTCTATACCATTCTTTAGACTTAAACAGAACCTCAGATTGAACCGACTATGGAGCTTTTTGTGTTTTTTTTTTGTTTCTTTTTTTAAATTTATTTACTTACTCTCGCATTCACACATGCACAGAAACACATTTACACATACATGCACACAAACACATACGCACTTACATTCATTCATTCGCATTTTCACACATACACAGAAACACACGTACACAAGATGTTGACAAAAATTGTTTCATCTAGACCAGTGATTCCCCACTGGTGGGGTCTGGGATAATTGTGGTGGGGTGGGGTGCTGTAATCACCAAGCACAAGGTTCTCATTAATGTGATTCGTTTTTTTTTCCTTAGTCAATAATGAACGTGTTTTTGTACCCAGTACATAATAAAAGAGTTACCAGTAGATTCTTTTGTATTAAATAATTGTGATAAAATATTAAAAATAAAGTTGTTTTTTTTTCAACCACCTGAGAGGCATACATTTTTCTGGAAAGTTATTGTGGGGCCTGAGAGAACATAGGCTGGGAAATACTGGTCTAAACTAATACTAGTCCCAAAATTAGTGAAATCCTTTTCTATTAATGAAAAAAAAAAAAAAACTAATTTACCTCTATATAATTCTTTTTCTCTCACCACAATGACGTTGGACAAATTTTTAAAGTTTTAAAGCCATCTCAGTTTTAAAAAACTTGGCAATTTGCCTGTCCTATCCACATTTTTAAAAATCCTTGTAGCTCCTCACTTTACTTTGAGAAACAGGTCTAAAGAATCCAGTATTCTTATATAGAAGCAAACTTACAAACCCATCTCCAACAAAAGACACTGCCTGAAACATTAGACTTCCCCTTGTCTTTACATCAAACTAGTTTATTCCAATTTCAAGCTGTTTCTGTATTTCTCATTAATTACTGCCTCTGATCATCACTAATTTCTGGCAAATCTTATTGTTTATTTTAACACTGTTTAAGGTTACTTCCCTTCCTCCCAACATCATCCCCTTTTCAAAGTAACATGTGATGCAAATGGATGAGGCCAACTGCATAAAGAATTGCTGACCTGTAATTGTGGAGGGGAACCTGTGGAAAAGATAGACCTAAGATGTGGGATGAAGTGGTGAGCAATGATCTTTAGTTGTTAAGCCCCACATCTGGCGATTTGCTGTGCTTTGAGAAGACACGTCAAGCTGAGTAAAATCGTGGTCATTCACACAGGCATGTCCTTTGTGAACATGCCTCCCCCAACACAGTTTGTCTTCTGTCAAAACTCTCCCACAACTTTTCTTCTCAACACCCCCCCTTCTTCCCACCCATGATTACCACCTGTTGCAGATCCCTCCACTCTCCCTCACATGCTTACCTGCATATTCTCTACACCCTCACATATCTACCTTAGCCCCTTCAACTTCTCTCACCGTCACTTCTTCCCATCTCTCAACATCTCCCCTCACACTCTTATAAAACACCCCCTCTATCCCCTCAGTACCACTAATATTCCCCCCCCCCCCACTGTACCTTGTGTGTATGTCCTGATGCATCCCCAACATCATCTCTTTCTCTTTCACTCTGACTGTCTCTCTATCTTTGTCTCTAAATCTATTGCTCCTTTCTTTTCCGACTGGAAGAGCCAAGTATCTCCTCTATAGTAAGACACTTATCTCTATCCTCTATCATATTCTAATCTCTCAACTGGCACAAAGCCACCTCCCTCAGTACCACTCCCTCTCTCAGCTGAGAGGTCTTTGTTTTGCAAGTTACTTGATAACCCTGCAGGTGCTGGTGCCACATAAAAAGCCCTCAGTACCCTTTGTAAAGTGGTTGGCATTGAGAAGGGCATCCAACTGTAG
Source organism: Octopus bimaculoides (assembly GCF_046866305.1). Taxonomy (NCBI): domain Eukaryota; kingdom Metazoa; phylum Mollusca; class Cephalopoda; order Octopoda; family Octopodidae; genus Octopus; species Octopus bimaculoides. The sequence goes on along the minus strand of NC_142950.1, from coordinate 23,111,438 downwards.
AAACCATGTCAAAACAGACAATGGAACCTTGTGCTGTTATCTGGCTTGCCAACTCCTGTCAAACTGTCCAACCCATGCCAGCATGGAAGGTGGACATTAAATGATGATGACGATATGGTTTCAAGACACTTATGCTACTTTGTTACTGTTGTCTTCCTATAAACATATCCAGAGACTCTCGAACTGTGGCTTCTTGGGCAATGTGCTATTCACATAAATATTGTTTGTTTGTTTATTTAACATTTGTTTTTCTATGTTAGCAATGATTATATGGAGAGGTGCTTGAAACAAAAGTTTTATGATCAGATGCTCTTCCGGTTACTTTTTCAAGTGAGCCAGTTTTAATTCCAGAGGATTTTGACGCAGACAATTTGCCAGAAAATGCCAACAAATGTCACAGGTGCAGTCCAGCTGCATATGATGACCTCACAGTCTACAGTATGGCTCACTGCAGTTTGTAAACACACAACTATTTAGAGCTTCTTTCAGTTTCCATCTACGAAATTCCTTCACAAAGCATAGGTTGGCCCAGAGTTATAGTAGGGGCTACAGTGTGACTGAACGCAAAGCCCTGTGATTGAGAAGTAAATCTCTTAACTACACAGCCAAACTTGCATCTATCTTACTGAATTAAAGTTATTTTAAGTGGGGAGAGCCAAGGAGAGAGCTGGTGACTGTCTACTGGGCCTCTTAAAGCTCTTTTAAATATTGAGAGAACAAACACTTCCCCGACTGGGCCTGAAAATAGTCTTGTTCTGCTTTACCAAATTTGTCTCAGAGCCTCTGCATACATAGATATCTGGACCATTAATCCGATATTATTGCTGGAGCACGTGTTACAAAAGTTCTTACATAAACCAACACTGAAGAGGAGGTGGTGATGGGAGATCTCTATGTGATCGCTTGCTCAGCAAGAAATAATAGCCAAATTTCTCTCAAATCATACTTTACCACCTTAATAGAGACATAAGGCAATGTAACCTTGGACATAGAAACAGACAAGGTGGTCATGCATGGAAAGCCTTGTAGACATTGGTTTGTCCAATGGGTTAAGCAACTTCAGCAGTAAGAGGTTATCTTGGTATTTGTTGGATTTGGTGTTGTTGTTCAGCCCTAGGTCACCTTAAACCAAACAGAACTTTGATCCAAAAAGATGGCTGGAATAGCTGTGATTATTTACCTTGTTTATTTTCTAGACATGATGTAGCTAGGATCACATTTGTGTGTTGTTTTTGAAATAGTAGGGTGTGATTTGTGGGAGATTTGACTTGTATTTCTACTAGATCAGGCAACTATATAGAGACTCTATTCATTGGATCGTGTGTCCTTCCTTTTTTTTAAGTATGTAAGGTGTCTTTTAAGGGTGATTTAGGAGTTATTTCTGGTAGGTCAAGCAGTCAAACCTAGTGAATGTCTCTGATTTTGTAGTAAAGATTGTTTGCCAACATAACATGGCAGTCTTGGTTTAGGACTAATGCTGCTGTAATTTAGCCCCAGGAGACATTGTCTCCAGCTGGCTATACAACACAATCTGTGACCTTATATTTTTGATTTTGTCAGAGGAGCTGTTGTGTAGGAGCATGCTCTTATGTTTACGATTGTCATGGCTCAGGTTTTGGAATTCCTTCCCTGATGTAAGCAATAGCATGAACATCACACCATCACACTTATACAATAAAAATAAAGAACTTATTTCATATCAAAGCAAAAAATAAAATAAAATCTTTAAAAACCTCCTGTAAAGCATTTGTCTACCCAGTCATTACAGCTAATAAATATTTAGTTATGACAGATCTTACAGCTAATATTTACAAAACTGTTGTGTACTGCTGTTACTGCTAGTGAGCACTCTCTCTCTGATCAGCTCCATTTCAATAAATCTTCATACTTACCCAGTCGGTGATATATAACTGTGTCTGTCCCTATTTTTATTGTGGTGCCTTCTATCTGATAAGACTTAAACATGTTTAAAGACCTTAAAATATATGCTGACAAAGAAAGCTGACAATTCAATATGTCTAGAGACAATGTGAAGTTTCCTTATGCTGTTTTGTTGTTTAGCTTCAATTCTGTCTTCTTCAATATCATTTGAGTTAATGAAAATAGGATAGATGTTGTGTACTCAACACTGAATCGACTTCCACTATGGGTCCTTCTCTATAATCTGAGGTCTGCAGGTTCATTATATTTAACATTGTAATTCACTGAATTTAACACTGTATTTTGCTAAAGAGGTGTGACCCACATACACATCAGTGTGGAGGTACATGGGTGTTGGGATTCTTGATTGAAAGGTAGTGGTTTTGATTCCCGAACTGGGTGATGTGTTGTTCTTGAGCAAAACACTTCATTTCATGTTGCTTCAGTTCGTTCAGTATGTAAAAATGAGTAATCGCATGACAGACCAATGTCCCCATCCAGGGAGGAATATATACACCAGAGAAACTGGCTATATGCTTCTTACGGAGAAATATGGATTAACCATTTCACTAAATCAGTTTCTCTTGAAGCTCCACTTGGATGTATTTTTCGTTTTATTTTTAATAACAAGTATTTTTTAAAACATCTTTATCGAGACAGACATACCCAATGAAGAATTGTATAAAGTCTTGTTATTTTCAATCCTAACAAACTGAAATTAATTGAAATTGTATTTTATCTCTTTCAAGTTGGAAATTATAAAATTCTTTAACTGTTATAACCAAACTGAAAATTTTGTAATATTTCTGTGAAGGTGTGTAAGTGGGTGTAGAGTATATAAGAGTGGACTTCAGCTAGTACATTGCTCCAGGGTCCAAAGAACTAAGGAGGGGACCATGAACACCTAGCAAGCTACCTTGATGAAAAAATTTTAAATAGCTTGAATTTTGATTGAACATACTATCTTCAAGGTAATATGTTTGTACATACACACATATACATATATAGTGAAGCATGGTACTGGCTGCCAGGTTCTTGCTTAGGTCTGGACAGTGCCAATTCATGCATATTTATATGATTATCAGTAGTCATTCATAGATTCAAGCAGGGTTAAATGCTTGATCAGTTTGCTCTACAATCAAGATGTCCTACATTTGATCCCAATACACAATACCTTGGCTGAATTTATTTTACTTTAACATGGCACTGGCTCAAGCTTTTAAGGGAAATAATGCCAACAGAGCCGTACATTTAATTCAAAGATCCAGTCTTGTCTCACACTTTGGTATGCTGATTCTGCCTGAGTATTACAGAATTTTCTGGTATACAAGTTGAATTTTTCAGACCAAAATTTACAGCCCCAAAAAGTTAGGTTGATTTATACACCAAAATGACTTTGAAGGACTAACAATTCCATATGGAAAAACATCAGAATTTGGAAAGATAGTGACAATGTTTGAATGTTTACATTGAATGCTACATTGACTTGTGTACCGGAAAATATGATGTACCTGTGGAATACTCAGTTAGTTGTAGAGGCGCAATGGCCCAGTGGTTAGGGCAGCGGACTCGTGGTCATAGGATTGCGGTTTCGATTCCCAGACGGGGCGTTGTGAGTGTTTATTGAGCGAAAACACCTAAACGCTCCATGAGGCTCCAGCAGGGGATGGTGGTGAACCCTACTGTACTCTTTCACCACAACTTTCTCTCACTCTTACTTCCTGTTTCTGTTGTGCCTGTAATTCAAAGGGTCAGCCTTGTCACACTGTGTCACGCTGAATATCCCTGAGAACTACGTTAAGGGTACACGTGTCTGTGGAGTGCTCAGCCACTTGCACGTTAATTTCACGAGCAGGCTGTTCCGTTGATCGGATCAACTGGAACCCTCGACGTCATAAGCGACGGAGTGCCAACAACTCAGTTAGTTACATATAGAATAATGAGTAGACACTTCAGTTGATCAACTGACAGGGACGCACCTTGTTGATATTGGTACAAGATCCCATAGTCCCCTGGTCATTCAGGGTTTTAACTTGCTTCATACAATGTAGGGAATTAGTCATGTATCTTTACTAAGTAAACTGACCCAGTTTTGTAATGTTAATTAAGCGTTAATTTCCATATCGTTGATAACGATGTATCAATAAATTTTTGTGTCGGCAAATATTGTAGGTATTGTTGTTCTTGTTGTAAGCATGAATAATGAATGTACCAATTGATTATCTTGATTTGGACCGGTCAGTCAACGAGTCGTGGTACTGCTGTCATCATGCCAGACTAACTTGGATGAGTAACTATTACAGAATCAGTCAGATCTATAAATAATCGGATAGCTTGCGATAGTTTAACCATGGGATAACTCTGCTTGGGTTGACCTCTGATCAAAAGCATTCTAGCTGTGATCATAATGTCAAACCATTTTTTCTAAGTATACTGTAACTAGGATTACATTATCTAATATGTTTTTTGTTTTTATAACAGATTAAGGTGTAATTTAAAAGAAATTCAGCTGCTATTTCTTAATTTATGATCTGATCACTTTTACTTTCTGGTGTTTTTAAACATTGAAGCATGTCTGACAATTCCAGAGCATGTTGAACTTATTTTGTGCATGACTTTTGGCCCACTCTGTGTATATATATATATATATATATATATATATAAAGAAAGAAAGAAAGAATAAGATAAAGAGACCAATGGCAAAGGTAGAATTATATTTTATATAATTCTACCTTTGCCATTGGTCTCTTTATCTTATTCTTTCTTTATATATATACACACGCTAATACACGACCCATGTTATATTCCCCACTCATGTTGCAACCACATCTAGGGCAAAACTAGTCGGTATACAGCACTTACTCGGTATTACCTGTATCTTTAGGGTTTGATTGACTCCAATACCCTTCATAACGTTTATATATATATATGTGCATGTGTGTGACAGGCTTCTTTCAGTTTCTATCTACCAAATTAACTCACAACGCTACAGTAGAAGACACTTGTCTAAGGTGCCACACAAGCCTGAGATTATGTGCTTGGAAAACGACATGCACACATCTATTATGATTTAATTGTTCACCTCCGTAGCATTACTAAATCTCCATCCCATGTTAGGAAGCCACATACACTTAATGGGTGTGACACGAGTGTTTATTGCATTGTATGTAGCCTCTTGAATAAATTGAAACGCTGTGAGAAGCAGAAAGTCTAATGTTACATTTACCAAGAGTTCACTTAACTCTTGAACAATAAGTATCGGCTGAAGAAGTTGAATCTTACCACTTCATACCACCAACCAAACAATTTGTTTTGATTTATTTCACATTCCACACAACTCTCCTTATGCTTTATTGTTGGTGATGCACTTTACATTTTGGATATCAACTATGCCAGCATAGAAGATAGACATTAAATGATGATGATAATATATATAATGTGTGTGTGTGTGTGTGTGTGTGTGTATACACATCTATAAGTATGCATATATGTATATATGTTCTTGTGTAATATGTATGAATATGTGTATATATAAATGTATATGTATGTATGTGTATATATAAATGTATATGTGTCTATGTATGTATATGTGCATATATAGATATATATCGTCATCATCATCATCATCATCGTTTGACGTCTGCTTTCCATGCTAGCATGGGTTGGACGATTTGACTGAGGACTGGTGGACCAGGTGGCTACACCAGACTCCAATCTGATTTGGCAGAGTTTCTACAGCTGGATGCCCTTCCTAACGCCAACCACTCCAAGAGTGTAGTGGGTGCTTTTATGTACCACCGGCATGAAGGCCAGTCAGGCGGTACTGGCAACGGCCACGCTCGAAATGGTGTATTTTACGTGCCACTTGCACAGGAGCCAGTCCAGCGGCACTGGCCACGATCTCGCTCAAATGTCTTTTCACATGCCACTGGCACATGTGCCAGGAAGGAGACGTTGGTAACAATCACGCTCAAATGGTGCTATTTACATGCCATATGTGTATGAATGTATATGTATATATATGTATGTCTTTGTATCTATATGTATGCATGCATATATGTCTATTTATGCACACATCCTCTGCAGCCTTTTACCAGGCTTTCAACTTCCTTGTCCATGCTTGACCAGTATACGAAACTTTGCATCAGTGCTTTCATTCTAGAGATGCCTGGGTGTCCCACATGGAACTCTTTTAGCATTCTCTTCTGTAATGTCTGTGATGTGACCATCCTCTGAGCCTACATTGGTACACCATCACATATAGAGTACACGTTCACATCTTGGCAGTTCTTTGCATCAGACCTTTCTTTATTTCCTTTTGTCAACCACAGTTTTCTTTTTGTCTCATTAATAAATTTGTCATTTCTCGCATTTCTCTTTATTTCTTCCAAAGTTACTGGTATTTAATGCACAATGTTCCACATCACTTTTTTTGTTTCTGCTTCCACTCTCAGTGCTGCTATTACAGTGTCCTCTAGTGGTTCGTTATTTCTCGGAATTAGCCTAGACAGATCATCGGAATGCCCCCAACTTTTTTGAAGGTAGACATTCCATTCTATAATCATAGTTTAATAGAATGGTACCCCACCACTGCAGTCTGTTTGCCATATGTGTCAGGATTCCTTTCTTGGATCCATATATTATTAGAGGTCTACGGTCCGTTTGTAACCAGAAACATCTGCTGTGAATGAACCTATAGAATTTTTTCATGCCAAATATGATAACCAATGCCTTTTTTTCGATTTGGCTACAGCTCTTTTCCACCAGCAATAATGTCCTTGATGTGTGAGCTATTGCCTTTCTCCTGCCATCATTATCCTTGTGTAGGAACATGGCCCCTATCCCATACTTGCTAGCATCTGTAGCCAGTATTATCTCTAACTTTGGGTTGAAATGCATAAGATTCAATTCTGAAGTTAACAGCTTTTAACTCGTTAAATGCTTTCTGGCATTTCCTGTCAAAATCCATTTGGCATTAAAAAAAAATAATTCATTAAGTGGTGCCCTTACCATATGTATATTTGGTATATGCATTTGGTATTAATCTACCAAGCTTAGGAATGCTTGTAGCATTGCCATGTTTATTGGGGGTGGCCTATTTCGTATTGCTGTCAACCTTGATGAGCCTTATCTGTGTCCATTTTCATCGATTACTTGACCTAGGTATTTTATTTTTCCCTAAAAAATCTGCAATATTTTTCTGTCAATTTTAGTCCGTATTCACTTATTCTCTCGAGTACTTTTTTTATGTGTTCGAAATATTGCACCAGAGACTCGCTCTTTATCAGAATATCATCTAGATATGCGAAGTTACAATCACTTAATATCGCAGCCATTATATGTTGGTATATGGTGGGTGCCACTTTTACTCCAAATGGCAGTCGTTTGAACTTGTACAATCCATGGTGCTTGTTGATTGTTAGTAGATGTGTGCAATCTTCCTCAAACTGAATTAGAAGGTATGCCTCCATTTAGTTTAGCAAATATTCCTGGGCTTAGAAGTGGGTAATTGTGTGTGAGTAAACCGTCATTTAACCTAGTTGAGAAGTCTGTGCACACTCTTAGCTTTTTTTTTTTTATGTATGTACACCTCCGGTGCTGCTCAGTCTGCATGGTCAATCTTTTCAATTATATTCAGGCTTTCCAAGCTTTCTAGATCTTTATTTACCTGGTCTACAGTGACAAACTGCACGTTCCATTTGGGCCAGACAATAGGTGTTGAATTTTTTTGATAGCATTCTTGCTTTTGTTTTTGTGCAATAGCCTCAACCTTCTGAAAAATCTTTTGGGAAAGTTTCTTACATTTTTTGTTTCAGTTCATCAACCTTGTTCGATTGTTTGACTGCTCTGTTTACGTTATTGCACAAAGCGTTTATGAGTGTATGCCATAAATTAAATTTCTCCATACATTTGGTGCCAAATAAATTCAGGAAATTTTTCAAAACATAAACATTCACTTTTTTGGTTTGACCTTTGAACATTATATTACAAACGTGTTCACCCGTGAAATATAATTTTCTTCTCGTAACACCATACACTATTTTGTTTGAACTACATAATTTTGGTTTACTCATTTGTTCCCATGTTTTCTCATTTATGATTGTGATATCACTTCCCATGTCTCATTGCATTCCGACACTAGTGGCTTCAATTCTCACATTCATAAATTTCCTGTTTGTTGTAGTCACAACTTTTCCTACTGACAAACTATTTATTTCGTCTTGTTTGTTCCATTTTCCTATCATTCTAGTTTTGCAGTGCAATTTTATATGTCCTGTAAACCCACAATAAAAACACTTTGCTTTTTTATACAGACAATCTTTCAGGTGCATCCCTCCACATGCCATACATAGGTCTACATCCCAATATTTTTTCTGTTTTTCCTGCAACACTTTGTCTTCCGACTTTTTTGCATTGGTCTTATGTGGAAACACTCTTTCTGTTGAATACCTTCCATGTCATACCTTAATTTTAATATCCTGTCACACTCTTCAGACAGTTTCTGCAATGATAAATCCTGGTTCTTTTCCAGTTTTGATAGAATTCAGATTTCTGCAACCCTTTTATCTGTCAATCCTTGTGCAAAAATCAAACACCTAAAAGAATCTGGAGTAAGCATATCTAGCCTAAATCTCTCACATTCTTTGTTGACTCTGCCTGTGTAAGTAGTGAAGTCTTCATCTTCGCTCTTTTCTATTTTTTAAACATTTCCATCTAGTATTAAACAGTGAGCTTTTTTCCACTAAACATTTTGCACAAAATGTCAACTGTGTCAGTGAAATTTATGTTGGATGCTTTTTTTTTGCAATATGAAGTTACTATACTTCTCATGCTCTGCTGTTGCTAGTTTTCTTAACACTAGATAGGTTTTCATCTCGTCTGTCCTGACATTCTTTTTCAAAAATTTGCTGAAATCTTTGAAAGTAAGCCTCAAAGGTTACTCCTTCTTTGGGGTCATATTTGAATTCGCTCATAGAATTTGCTACATGGTCAGGTGAAAATGTATCCTCCAGTTTGGTTATCAACTTCATTAATTGTGACATTTGCTGCGGCAATCCTTGTTGTTGTTCTCATTGTTCCTTGAGTTGCTGTTGTTGTTTTCGCAACTCAACTATCCCAGCTAACAAGTCTTCCATATTTTATGATTTTCGTAAGTTTGCACAACAAGATTTTTGTTACTTTTTTGTCGGTATTTAATTCTCCACATGAATTAGTTTAAACTCTCTGTGTGAATGTTTTTTTTCACTCCGCATAAATTTGTTTTTCCTCATTGCCACTGTTGCATCTGTCTTCTGACTATGGTTGTCGCTCTGAAGATATTGTTATATTCCCAAGTCGTTGATAGAATGGTTCTATCTGCCGCTGTACAACCCCCCCCCCAGTAATACAGTGTTATTATCCTCAAAAGGTTGGATTGTTATAATGTCCACTCAGTATCACGATATAATTACTATATTAACACAGTCTACACGTACTCTTGACCAGCCTGACCTTTTTGACCTTTTTCTATTGATTGGCTACTGGTCTATTTAAAATGGCTGGCTACTACCACTTTTTGCTGGTAGGAGTGTACAATTTGACAACACAACACCCCTGTACCTGTTCTCTTTTAAGCCTGGTACTCATTCTATCAGTATCTTTTGCTGAACTGCTATGTTATGGGGACATAAACACACCAATACTGGTTGTCAAGCAGTAGTGGGGGACAGACACACAGACACATGCACACATATACGACACGCTTCTTTCAGTTTCTGTCTACCGAATCCACTCACAAGGCTTTGGTCAGTCTGAGGCCATAGTAGAAGACGCTTTCTCATGTGGTTGGGAAATTTGTAATAATAGATAGTTATATGTGTGTGTGTGTTTGTGTGTGTGAATATCAATTTAAGCTGAGCATAAGCATCTGAGCTTCACCATCTCCGCTAAAACCTAAAAGTTAAGGGTACTGTCCCACCTTCTTCACTGAGCCTTTTAATGAAAACAGTCTGATGAGCCAATGAAGAAACCTCTACATGGTTGCTAGAAACAGCAGCAAAATATCCATCCCTTAGACCATACACAGTCATCTTTTAAAATGAAACTCATTGCTGATAAAGCTCTAAATCAGGGGTTCTCAATCATTTTTTGTCTATGATTACTATTTTATTCTGGTGGACCCCCATAGCCGTCTGATGTTTAAGAACTAGTTTTATGGAAGCTTCTTCCAAATCTCCTGTTTTCTTTTCATGCATTAACTTGTGTAGGTCGAACTATGTGAAATGTAAGAGGAAGAAACATAGTTGTTTCTTGCAGTAAATACATCTAAAGCAAAATTTTTTCAGGGGTCTTTAAGATACTATTGTAGATCCCCAATTTACTATTTTGTTATGTGGACCCCACAAAATCTTACATGGACTCCGGTTAAGAATCACTGCTCCAAATGGATTGTGAATGAACAAATGGTGTGATCATGCCTGGAATTTCCTTGGTCAGTCCTGACCTGGTTGAATGTAACCTCAGTTGATTAAGCAATAACAAGATACCAAATGTTTACTTATTATTATTATTATTATTATTTTATGTTTGACTTTTGCTTTGTATTTGTACAAGTTGGATCCAAGTCTCACCCAGAGACCTCAAGAGACAACAAGTTAGAAGTTCATGTAGGTGTTGTGCCTAGGGTACCATATATTTGGATTTGTACATAGTGTTGTTCTAGAGAATGTTTAAGAAACCATAAGAAAATTATGTGTTTGTTTTAAAATTTGAGATCACATAGACAATATTTTACGTAGGATATGGGCAGTTCCCATGAGCACTATCTTTTGAACTTCAGCTATTTTGGGGTTTCCTGGTATCTGAGCTAGGTAGCAATCAGCCCCTTTGCTATCATTCCCAGGGCACCTATGACAATAGGTATTGTTTTAGTCTTCAGGTTCCACATCTTGCTAATTTCTATTTCAAGATCTTTATATTCGCTCAGTTTTTGGTAGGTCTTGACAGATACGTTTATATATTATTATTATTATTATTATTCAGGTCACTGCATGGAATCAAACTCGGAGTCTTGGGGTTAGTAGCCCGCACTCTTAACCACTACGCCATATGCCCGTGGGCATATGATAATAATTACAAATGTTTACTTGTTGATGTATTAGTAATGAGAAGTCTTTGTTACATTGATGTTGCACTCTTACATCGATCAATTGTTTTACATTCCATAGCAAGTGTGACAGCTTGTAGTTTCACACCGACCAGATTGATATATAACCAGTATAAGTAAATTTAAATAAAGACATAGAAGAGGAAAAAAAATAGGAAGGCAATGGCCGAAATGAGAAGAAAATTCACCAAATAACCCAATATATGTATGTTTATTGGATTTCTATAGAATAATTTTGTTTATGGATTTTGTGGGTGCAGTGGGTTGGATTAAGGAGGTGGTTGATTCAAAGAATGAAGTAACTCTTAGTATTCAATAATACAAATTGTAGAATTTATATTATCAACTGGCAGCTGTTGCTGTTCAGGCAGAAATACATTATAAATAAACATATATATATGGTGAGAGAACAAAAGGGAGTGAAAGAGAGAAGAGAACAAGTTTATTTATATGACTCGTACAAAGAAGAAAGTACTGCATACTAAGTTGGAACAAATTTATGGTGTGTTCCAAGTTGAGAAATTCAATATAAACTGTCTCATTGATTTATGGTGTGTGTGTGAAAGAGAGATGTCCTTTTAGAATTCACCTAAAATGAACTGAGAGCATAGTCAGGTGGCTTTCATATTTGCAATGAAGGACCTGCAAATTTACAGAACTGCCATGGCCTACAACAGTGACTTTTACCTGTTGGTACTATTCCTACATTGGTGGACTTGTTCATTGAGGAAAGTTAAGTGTGTTATTTCTTTACTACACACAAGGGGCTACACACAGAGGGGACAAACAAGGACAGACAAACGGATTAAATCGATTATATCGACCCCAGTGCGTAACTGGTACTTATTTAATCGACCCCGAAAGGATGAAAGGCAAAGTCGACCTCGGCGGAATTTGAACTCAGAACGTAGCGGGCAGACGAAATACCGCTAAGCATTTCGCCCGGTGTGCTAACGGTTCTGCCAGCTCGCCGTCATAAAGTTAAGTGTGTGGGTTATTTTTAACTGTCCACCATGTGATACCAGCTTAGAAACAGGCTGATTCAGTTACTATGAATCAAGTTGTGTGGGCCATAGAAGCAATGGTCAACTGGTGACAAGACTTTTGTTAGTAACTGTTATCATTATTGAATATCCTGTTCCCTACACTATCTGATTATTACCATATCCAATTTGGTATCTTAGCCAGTCTCTACCCTTCTGGATTTATTACTTTATGGGTGTCAGGATGATGATGTTTGTTCTAATTCTAGTATTGAAATTAGAACACCAGGGAATAAAATAGTAACAAGTTGGATAACAACCATGCTGTTGTACTTGATTTTCTCTTTCTCATGTGTGTGTGTGTGTGCGTCCATATATATACAGGGTGAGCCAAAAGTCACGCACAAAATAAAATTGAATATGCACTGGAATTGTCAGACATACTTCAATTTTTCTAAAATTGAATAAAATAAATAAAATAGTGATGAATATAAGTGTACTTGTATTTGATGAACAAAATGAATGATAATGTTTGTTGGCACAACGTCGTAAGCGATGTCGAGGGTTCCAGTTGATCCGATCAACGGAACAGCCTGCTCGTGAAATTATCGTGCAAGTGGCTAAGCACTCCACAGACATGTGTACCCTTAACGTAGTTATAGGGGATATTCAGTGTGACACAGTGTGACAAGGCTGGCCCTTTGAATTACAGGCACAACAGAAACAGGAAGTAAGAGTGAGAGAAAGTTGTGGTGAAAGAGCACAGCAGGGTTTGCCACCATCTCCTGCGGGAGCCTCGTGGAGCTTTAGGTGTTTTCGCTCAATAAACACTCACAACGCCTGGTCTGGGAATTGAAACTGCGATCCTACAACCGCGAGTCCGCTGCCCTAACCACAGGGCTTGGACAATATAATGGAAACACCTTAAAATTTCAAACAAATTTATTTTGATATGGGGTAGGACCACCTTTGGCAGTAATTACAGCTTGAATTCTACGGGGTATGGACTCGTACAAAGTTTGAATTGTTTCCAAAGGAAATTTTGTCCATTCTTTAGCTAAAACAGTCTCCCGTTCTTGTAGTGATGATGGTGGAGGATATCGACTGCTTACTTGTTTTTCTAAAATGCACCGTAAATGTTCAATAATATTAAGATCTGGGGATATTTAGATATGTGTGTGTATATATATATATATATATATATATATATATATATGTGTGTGTGTGTGTATATATGTATATATATATATATATATATACATATATATATATATATATATATATGTATGTATATATGTGTGTGTATATATATATATGTGTGTGTGTATGTATATATATATATGTATGTATATGTGTGTGTATATATATATATGTGTGTGTGTATGTATATATATATGTGTGTGTGTGTGTGTGGATATATATATATATGTATATATATATAATATATATGTGTGTGTGTGGATATATATATATATGTATATATATATATGTGTATATATGTGTGTGTATGTGTGTATATATATATATATGTGTATATATGTGTGTGTATGTGTGTGTATATATATATATGTATATATGTGTGTGTATATATATATATATGTGTGTGTGTGTGTGTGTATATATATGTATATATACGTGTGTGTGTATATATATATATGTATATATACGTGTGTGTGTGTATATATATGTGCATATATATATGTGTGTATATATATATGTGTATATATATATTTATATGTGTGTGTATATATGTGTGTGTATATATATATATATGGGAGAATATACGAAAAAACAACAACAGACGAGGACAGGTGGTGTAAACAACAAAAGGATGTATTAGTTTAACGCTCGGGAATAGAGAAAGTCTTTAGCGTTTCGAGCTACGCTCTTCAACAGAAAGAATACGGAGACAAGGAGAAAAACACGGAGAAAAAAAATTGAATAATGTTCGGTCAACGGTCAATCATAATAATGGGCAGTATATGTATATAGGTGTGTGTGTGTATATATATATATGTGTGTATATATATATGTGTGTGTGTGTATATATATATATATATATATATATATGTGTGTGTGTGTGTGTGTGTGTGTGTGTGTATGATGATATGTATATATATATATATATATATATATATATATATATATATACAACTAGCTTCTTTCAATTTCTGTCTACCAAATCCATTCTCAAGACTTTGGTTTGCCCAAAGCTATAGTAGAAGACACTTACCCAAGGTGTTATGTAGTGGGACTGAACCCAGTTGGGAAACAAGCTTCTTACCACACTGCCACGCTTGCACCTAACTATATATTCTACCATTTTTGAAAACACTGATGTATGTGTGAGGATAGTCCTAGAGTGTATGTGTGGCTGTGTATATGGGTACATTTTTGTTCATGCATGCTTTGTAAACATTTTGTGTTTATTTTTGGACGTGTTGAAACTATAATCCTATCCTCCCCACCTTCACACACACAATATCATGACACAGTTTACATGACGTTCAGGGAGATGAAGTTCAATACAGTAACCTGTTTTTTTTTTGTTTGCTTTGTGTCTAACTTTTATATTTTTATCAAAGAAGTAAAATGCCTGGCATAAGTGTGTGTTTGCGTGCGCGCACACGCATTTGTATCTATGTGTGTATTTGCACATATATATATGCATGTATGTATCTCTGTGTGTATTTGTGTGTGTCACTTTCTTTCTATAATACTTACATTATTGTTTATGTGTATGTTGTTGTGATCAACATGAAACGGACCTGACGTCATGTGGGAAATTTGAGCTGTTTTATAAGCAACAGGATGTAACTCAGTTCCATCCACTAAACTAGGATGGTACAATCACTTGAAAAATATTCTCTGCTAAGAAGGCTCACTTGATGTTCCTCAAGCTGAAATTGTTTTCATCATCATCACCATCATCATCATCATCATCATCATCATCATCATCATCATCATCATCGTTTAACGTCCGCTTTCCATGCTAGCATAGGTTGGACGATTTGACTGAGGACTGGTGAAACCAGATGGCTACACCAGGCTCCAATCCCATTTGGCAGAGTTTCTACAGCTGGATGCCCTTCCTAACGCCAACCACTCTGAGAGTGTAGTGGGTGCTTTATCAATAATAATGATTATTATTTTATTTTATTTTATTGTTTTTTAAAATTTAGTGTGGGATGGTGTCCATATGCATTCCTACATACAAGCATATACGCACACAGAGGTATATGTATCATCATCATCATCATCATTTAACGTCCATTTTCCAAGCTGGTATGGGTTAGATGGTTTGACTGGAACCAGAAAACCGGAGAGCTGTCCATGCTCCAATTGTCTGGTTTGGCCTGGTTTCTACAACTGGATGCCTTTCCTAATGCCAGCCACTGTACAGAGTGTACTGGGTGCTTTACATGTGGTAGCAGCATTAGTGCTTTATGCATGGAACCAACACAAGTGCTTTTAATGTAGCACCAGCATGGGTGCTTTTAATGTGGCACCAGCACAGGTGTTAGCTATGTGACACCAACACAGGGGCTATTTATATGGCACCAGCACAGGCGCTTTTTATGTGGCACCAACACGGGTGCTTTTTATGTGAGGCCGGCACGGCTGCTTTTTACGTGGCACCAGCACAGGCACTTTTTATGTGACACCAGCATGGGTGCTTTTTATGTGGCACCAGCATGTAAAATACCTGTGGAATAAAAAAAAAATACTTAAAAACAAGTAAATTTTGGTGTCAGGAAAGACAACCAGCCATAGAAGACTGCCTCAGCAAGTATTGTCCAATCCATGCTAACATAGAAAAAAATAACCCACATGAAATCAATGCTGTTGATGGTGAAGGTACATGGCTCAGTGGTTAGAACATCGGGCTCACAATCATGAGGTAGTGAGTTCGATTCCTGGACCATGTGGTGTGTTGTGATCTTGAGCAAGACACTTTATTTCACGTTGCTCCAGTTCACTCAGCTGTAGAAACGAGTTGCGACGTCATTGGTGCCAAGCTGTATCAGCCTTTCCCTTGGATAACATCAGTGGCGTGGAGAGGGTATGCATGGGCAATTGTTGGTCTTCAATAAACAACCTTGCCCGGACTTGTACCTTGGAGGGGAACTTTCTAGGTGCAATCCCATAGTTATTCATGACTGAAGGGGGTCTTTACCCATTACCCTAATGATGATGGTAATGAAAGATAATTAAAAATTTAGAGTAAAATAATATGGACAGTATAGGGACAAGCTAATGGTTAATGACTTATATTTTTTGTCATGTATGGGAGACAACTTCAGATGAGTTTCTGCCCCAATGAACATCATTAGTGGATGTGTAATCTCATTGTAAACTTTTCAAAGAACATTGAATAATGTGTTTCTAGATTTGGTATATCTTTTATCCTTTATTTGTTCCAGTCATTAGAAAGTGGCCATGTTGGGGCACTGCCTTGAAAAAATTTGGTCAAACTTATCGACCACAGTACTTATTATTTTTTGTAAAGCCTGGTACTTATTCTATAAATCTCTTTTGCCAAACTGGTAAGTTATGGGAATGTAAACACACCAACACCGGTTTTCAAGTGGTGGCAGTGGACGCATACACACACAAATACACACACACACACACACACACATATATATATATATGGTGAGCTTCTTTCAGTTTCTGTCTACCAAATCCACTCACAAGGCTTTGGTCAGCCTGAGGTTATGGTGGAAAACACTTACCAAAGGTGTTACACAGTGGGACTGAACCTGGAACCATGTGGTTGGGAAACAAGCTTCTTACCACACAGCCATGCACCTATATAGAAAAATAAAAAAGAATGGTTACAGGTAGAATATCTTTGCTGATAGGTATTTTTGATCAGAGCTACCTGGGGTCAAATAACAACAAAATGAGCTTCAGATTTTAAAAAAAAAACAGATCTTCCCTCTCACTCTTCTTTCAATTTCTAGTAAATTCTTTGTTACTCGCCTACCCTCCCCCTACTGTACTACATACCCCCACCTACCAACACCACTGGTCTCTAAGATGCTCACCTCACCTCCTACACACTGATCTATGATCAAAGCCAGTCCGCTTGTGACCTTCCAGAATTTTAAATTTATTGTTGCTTAGCTCCAGGTCATTGCAGGTCATTGCAGGACCTATGTTTGATCAGACGTGATCCAATCGTGATCATCCATCTTTTTAAGGTTATTGAACAGTACAATCCAATGTGTCCTTCCTTTTCCTTTTTTTAAGTTATTATGTGTGATTTGAATGAGAATTGGCTGCTATTTCTAGCAGATGAAACGAGGTTCCTTCATTGAATGGTCACATAGTTTAACAAGAGGTCACCCAACCTGTTCTGAGTCGTACAAACACTGATAATTTGTTATATATTTCACTGTAACATAATTAATTACAGCTAGTCGTAATTATTTTCACCAATTAGTTTTGTATTTTATCTGCATTTCATTACTTGGGAATGGAAGTGGAGATTCAAGTCTTTTAGTTTTGCTTTGCACGTGTGTGTGTGTGTGTGTGTGTGTGTGTGTGTGTGTGTGTGTGTGTGTGTATTGTAGATATGCAGTTTGTGTGTGTGGAGATATGCAGTTTGTATGTGTGTGTGGGGGGGGGGGGTATGTAGCTTGTGTGTGTGTATTGTAGATATGTACTTTGTGTGCGTGTAGATATGTAGTTTGTAATGTGTGTGTGTGTAGCTATGTGGTTTGTATGTGTGTGCATAGATGTGATTATTCATGAGTGATGTGTGTGTGTGTGTGTGCTTGTGTGTAGTGAATGTTTGTGTGTGCTTGTAGATATGGGATTGTGTGTATGTGTATCCAAGATTGTATGTGTTATACATATGTGTGTGTGTGTGTGTGTATAATCATTTCATTTTCTTTAAATTTCATCACCATACACCACCATTAGTACTCCCTCCACTTCACCCCACCTGCAACCACCACATGTTGCTATTATATATCACCATCACTACGACTACGAGAAGATAATTTATATCTGACTGGTAATGTGAGTCCAGCCAAACTCCCCCCCCCCCTACTGAGCAGGGCATCACCATCACCACTGCCTTCATCAATCTCCTTCCAGCAGCATACCACCACCACCACCACCACCACCACCACCACCACCACCACCACCACCACCTCTACTATCACTACAAAGCAGGTAAATTAGCAGAGTTTATATCAGTTGTCAGGAGACTGTTGTAATGATAAAGGTAGGGCTGGCTGGACTGGAGGCGAGGTGGTGGTTGGAGTAGTGACAGTGATTCCGCCTCTATCTGATTGCTTAACATGTGAGATGTATAACATGGCCTGCTGTAACTGGCCACTCTCTGAAATTGGTAAAACAGACTACACACACACAATTGCATCTACACACTCTTTCTCACACACACACAGACAATTGCATTCACATACCCTCTTTCTCACACACAATCGCATCTACACACTCTTTTTCTCTCTCTCTCTCTCTCACACACACACACACATATACACTCTTTCTCACACACAATCGCATCTACACACTCTTTCTCTCTCTCACACACACACACACACACACACACACAATTGCATCTACACTCTCTCTCACACATGCACATACTCTTTCTCTCTCTCTCTCTCTCTCTCTCTCTGAGACACACACACAGGTCTTCAGTTTTTGGCCCTCCAACCCAATTCTCTATTCACAAAAATCAAAAACTACAAGCCAAAAGATAAAACCAACATTAACACATATGTGTTTAGCCAAATTATTTACTTTCTAGTCTTTATTAACACAATAGCATATACGTATATAATGTATGTATATACACATATGTACATCAGGTACGTATGCACACACACACACACACACACACACACACACACACACACACACACACATATATAATAAGGATCTTGTTCAAAACGGGGGCACCAGTTTTCATTTATGTTTTATGTAGTGTTTTTGGTACCGAAAGACTTTCAAACTTCGTATACTTATCTATTTTGTGTTATAGAACAGAAATAAATTTTTCTATTCGAATTTATTTCATGTAAAAAATTGTCTTATTTCGATAATTTCAACCAATCACTGACAAGTATTCAGCTGTTTACACTTACTCCTTTGGAAGTTTAAGCAGTGTAAAGCGTATTTAATCTCCATTACTTCTGACATTTTGCAGAGGCAACACACGTGTGTTCGTTTTCCCTAACCGACTTGCTCCTTCCCTCAAAAACCATGCCTTGTGCCTATAATAGAAAGGTTTATTAGCTACTGCCAATATGCTTCAGCCATTTTGTGACAAGGAAATAATAATTTTATCACCGCGAGAATTGTTTGTTTACATAGTCAGCAGTTAATGTCTTCGGCTGAATGGACGTCAGTCATTGGTTGAAATTACAGAAATACGACAACTTTAACATGAAATAACCTGCGATGTACGTTTTTTTGTTAAGAAGACTAAGAGAAAAAGATGTTTTATATGACACATTCTACCAGTGTCCCAAGTTTCAAAGTGTTTCGTTAAGAAAATACTGGTGCCCCCGTTTTGAACAAGATCCAAAAATTAAAATAAAATTAAGTTTCACAGTATAAAATATATAAATATATAGTTTTAAAGAAAAGAACCAAAGTTCATGAACTCATCCATGAAAATCCACAGTCACATATAGAAAAATTGATAAGTAAATTTATCGTGCATTTACTTATTAATTTTTCTATATGTGACTGTGGATTTTCATGGATAAGTTCATGAACTTTGGTTCTTTTCTCTAAAACTATATATTTATATATTTATATATATATATATATATATATATATATATATATATATATATATATATATATATATATACACACACATACATATATGCACATAATGTATGTAAATATACACAGACAAGAAGACATGGGATGGAGTGGTGAAATATGATCTTCGGTTGCTGAATCTCACGGAGGCAATGACAAGTGACCAAGACTTCTGGCGATTTGCTTTGCTTGAAAAGACATGTCAAGCTAAATGAAATCTTGTTTGTGGTCAGTGCCAGTGACATATAAAAGGCACCCAGTACACTCTGTAAAGTGGTTGGCATTAGGAAGGGCATCCAACTGTAGAAACCAAGGCAAAATAGACTAGATCCTGGTGCAGCTATCTCAAGCTTACCAGCTTTGATCAAACTGTCCATCCCATGCTAGCTTTGAAAGCGGATGTTAAATAATGATGATGATGATACATAATAGACACATACATACATACTATATAATGTGTATATGCACACAGACCTACATTTATGTTTATGTACCTTATATATGCATACACATACGTGCATACATTTACACATGTGAGCTGTAAAATCATTGTTGGATGTATCACACAGTTCCCCATAATACTGGACTGTTCACAGTAATTATAAGTATGGCTGTGACAAATGAAGGCATAGTAGCTGTTTCTGGCCTGTGTTTTTCATGTTTTAAGATAAATTTGTGATGTCTGTCCAACTACTGCTCAGGTTCAACTTGAAGAGACCATATAATTGTCTGTTGTGGAACAGGATTTCAGCTAAGAGATCAAGATAGGTTCAAGTCAATTATTAAAACACGAGAGTTCACGCTGTTGTAAACTTTGAAGCATATTTATGTTCTGTCAGTGCTGAGTTGGTAGTATTGGACAGCCAGACAAGTTTCCAATAACTTGTAGCATGTCTTAGATGATATACTATAAACCACAACTGTCTTACTAGGTCAGTTTATCAAATGTAAATCAGTGGCTCTGAACCTGGGTGGTAGCACTACCTCCCTTGGAGGAATTGTGAGCTCACAAGGGAGCACTGGGTGTTCAGAGAGAGAGAGAGAGAGAGAGAGAGAAGGTGGGGGTGATTTTACTTAGAAATAAAATATTTAAACCAGATATAATACTTAAAATAGTTTACTCTACTCGTTTACGTGTTTCAGTCATTTGACTGTGGCCATGCTGGAGCACTGCCTTTAGTCGACAAAATCGACCCCAGGACTTATTCTTTGTAAGCCTAGTACTTATTCTATCGGTCTCTTTTTGCCGAACCGCTAAGTTACGGGGACCTAAACACACCAGCATCGGTTGTCAAGCGATGTTGGGGG
Source organism: Octopus bimaculoides (assembly GCF_046866305.1). Taxonomy (NCBI): domain Eukaryota; kingdom Metazoa; phylum Mollusca; class Cephalopoda; order Octopoda; family Octopodidae; genus Octopus; species Octopus bimaculoides. The sequence continues at coordinate 23,090,270 of NC_142950.1, read as the reverse complement.
GACAAACACAGACACACAAACACACATACATATATATATATACATATATACGATGGGCTTCTTTCAGTTTCCGTCTACCAAATCCACTCACAAGGCTTTGGTCGGCCCGAGGCTATAGTAGAAGACACTTGCCCAAGGTGCCACGCAGTGGGACTGAACCCGGAACCATGTGGTTGGTAAGCAAGCTACTTACCACACAGCCACTCCTGCACCTATGAAATAAAATACTTAGAAATAAAATATTTAAACCAGATGTAATACTTAAAATAGTTTGAATACGTTTTCACAAAACAACTTTGTCAAATATAGCTCTATATTTAAAAGATGAGGAATTATGTACATTATTTACATTTGACAGATATTTGTCTACATCTTGTTCGTTGCTAACACACTCCAATTATGAAGAAGAGAGAGGATGAGGTCAATGAACTGTCCAGTCTGTCTACCCTATGTGAAAGGCCTCTCTGAAAAGATACAAAACATATGCGGGCCATATGTCATCAGGACAGTATTCAAGAGTAATACAACACTTCGCAAATATCTTCTTCGAGTAAAACCACCAATAGAAGAGAATATGACCAAAGACTGCTGGTACTCCATTCCATGCAGCTGTGGTAGGTTATACAAAGGCGAAACATGTTGCCCCCTCAAAATAAGGGTAGAGGAACATCGCAAAGCTGTGACATGAGGAGATATTGATAAATCAGGTATAGCTGATCATGTATGGAAAAATGGAGACCACCTCCCCCTGTGGGATGAAGTTAAAATAATAGACAGAGAACACCACTGGAAAATACAAAATTTAAAAGAAGCAGCACATATGCTAGGACACAACAACCTCCTAAGCAGACCGAGTGCAGATATGAATAGCATATGGGAACCAGTATTAAGGAAGGATAGAAAAATATTAGATTTATAAGCCCTAAAATTAACTCCATAATTGCCCACAGGCATATGGCGTAGTGGTTAAGATTGCGGGCTACTAACCCCAAGATTCTGAGTTCGATTCCAGGCAGTGACCTGAATAATAATAGTAGTCGTAGTAGTAGTAGTAGTAATAATAATATTGAAAAATATCTTAGGAATGAGAACCCAGGTTCGAAATTTCCCCTGATGAAGGCTGGAGGGTATTTTAGCCAAAACATGTAAACAACAAACAGGATGAGGACAAATATCTGTCAAATGTAAATAATGAACTTTGTCAAAATTAGAAAATAACCAGGACATTGTCTTAACAGTGATGTGACAAAAGAAATACCTCTCTTGGCAGGGAGAGTAAAGTTATTGTTGTTGTCATTGTTGTTAGTGTGTTCTTCCTCATACTTGATGGAGACAGGATTTGGCATAATAGTCCATAGCACAAGAGACAGAATTCAGCATAGTTGTCCAAAGTACAAGCATCAGCTAAACAGTAAAGTAGATTATGAAATTTGATAAAAGGGAAGATTTGAAGTTCTGCTTGTCAAATAGTGATCCTGATCTTTTTAAATTAGCAAAATCTTATCAAGCATCAGGTGGCAATTAGTGATTTTTCAGTGATTCACCACTACCGTCAATCATCAGATGGAAATGGAAAAATAATAGCTTTTTGATTTTCAAATCTTGGTACAAGGCTAGTAAGTCTGAAAGAGGTGGGTAAGATGATTACGTTGACTCCAGTGCTCAACTGGTACTTATTGTATTGACCCCAAAAGGACGAAAGGCAGAGTCTACCTCAGCAGAATTTGAACTCAGAATGTAAAGGGAGACAAAATGCTGCTAAGCATTTTGCATAACATGCTAACAATTCTGCCTGCTCAGTGCCTTAGTAATATTTTATATTTCTGTTATTTTTAAAAATTAAAATCTAATTAAAATTCAACTTTACGATGAAAGTAAACAAAGTTTGGTTTTTTTTTTCTTTTTTTAAAGCATTGAGATGTATTGTAAGATACAGAAATAAATTTATTTCTCAAACGCGTGATAATGCTATAAATAGCGCGATCAAGATAAATTATCCATATAATGCAGAAAAATACGTTACCGGTCAGCCATGAGACTAATTAAAATTAATTAAACACTGATAGTATGGATATGTGATTCATTAAAAACCAATAATAATATTTTATCTAAAATTTAAAGTGTGATGTATTTCTTTGTTATAATTATATCATTTAAAATATAATTTCATCATAGTAAGTCATTGTGTTCTGTAGTAATTTCCGTAAAGATTTCACATAAAGGGGCACCAGTCCTTACAAAAATCTAAAAAGAGACAATGGGATAGATAGGTTGGAAGAAGGAAACATGGTGGATAAGAAATGACCGTACTAAATTAGTTTTTGTTTTATTAAAATTATCAATTGATTTTCTTTTATATTGTTGTAAAACATGAGGAGGGGTGGGGATGATTTTAAATGCCATTTGGAGCAAAAACTGAGCACTGAGCTGCAGAAGGTCAAGAGCTGATTATGTAAATAGTTACTATGCAATGTTTCAGCTCACTGTGGGAACATTGTATTATTAACAAGTATTTCATTATCTTGGCTATGGGCATCAGCCATGATAGGATTGAGATAAATCTGATATATGAGCAATTCAGTCTTCATTATATGAACTTGATACAAATGAATGACTAACCTTTTTGTTCCTGGATTTTTGTTTAGATACACTGCTTTTGGTTCAATTACTTTTGAGAATTAAGAATTTAGTAAATTAACTGTTGTTATTAAGCTGGCATTTGGAACATTTGTTGGCACTCCGTCGCTTATGACATCGAGGGTTCCAGTTGATCCGATCAACGGAACAGCCTGCTCGTGAAATTAACGTGCAAGTGGCTGAGCACTCCACAGACATGTGCACCCTTAACGTAGTTCTCGGGGATATTCAGCGTGACACAGTGTGACAAGGCTGGCCCTTTGAAATACAGGTACAACAGAAACAGGAAGTAAGAGTGAGAGAAAGTTGTGGTGGAAGAGTACAGCAGGGTTCGCCACCATCCCCTGCCAGAGCCTCATGGAGCTTTAGGTGTTTTCGCTCAATAAACACTCACAACGCCCGGTCTAGAAATCGAAACCGCGATCCTATGACCGCGAGTCCGCTGCCCTAACCACTGGGCCATTGCGCCTCCACTTTTGGAACATAAATTAACATGAAATATTGATGGAAGTTTTTAATTTAGATGACTTTAAAACAAAAAGCTTGTATCATGGAAAGAAACAGGGTTAGTTTCAGGTGGGTTAGTATCAAAAGGGTTAAAGCCTGCATTAATAATGAACCAAGTCATCACCTGTGATGAATCTTGTTCTCCGAACCAGCTATGTCTGTGTTTACAATGGCTGGTACAGTCTTATGTGTGTGCCACAGTATTGCATTCTGGAAAAACGTGCTGATGCTTTGAGGATAATGGTGGTGTAGGTGGTTTGCCCGTAGTGGTGTGTCATGTTTCTCAGTGGGTGACCAGTCGAGCTGTGTGATCTTTCTTGAAGTAGAAAAAAAATGCCTTCATGGCTACCATCTACCTTTATGTCTAGTTGTTGGTCTGTGTTTCTCATGTCCTTGGATTGATCCAATACAACTTCAGTGTGGCTTTGAAGACATGTTTATATTGCTGTAACAGCTCCCTCTATGACTGGCAGCTCTTGTCCAGTTGGTCAAATAGGAGATCCTTGGCAACCTGCATGTTGCTGAAATACTTGGAGCTTTTTCTTTTATTTGTTTACTTTTTTACTTGTTTCACTAATTTGACTGTGGCCATGCTGGGGCACCGCATTGAAGGGCTTTAGTCGAACAAATTGACCCTAGGACATTTTTTTAAGCTTAGTACTTATTCCATTGGTTTCATTTTGCTGAACTGCTAAGTTATGGAGATGTAAGCACACCAACACCAGTTGTCAAGCAGTGGTGGGCAGACAAACATACACAAACACACACACACACACACACACACACACACACACACACACACACACAGCTCCACTTATTTCATAATAAAATAAGTAGAGCTAGAGCACACATGAAGACACAAAGTGTCACTGAAGAGGCCACAGGTGTGTGATGAAAGATTTCTGTTCAATGGATGTAAGTTAGAATAAGAACAATAATAAACAAATGAAGAATGAATATATAGTGCATGTGTTTATTTGTGTGCATGTGGGGGGAAATGACTGTCTTTTTTTATTTTTGTTTTTTTCTTCTTGCTGATAAAATTTTTTTCTTGTATTTTCCAGAATTGTTCCATCCATTCAGGAAGATGCCGAGGTAACCTGGCATTTTCATCTCTTTGAAAGAGATGACAGAGAAATAAAATACTATAAAACTGCCCACAGCAAATTTTAACTGAGAATTTGTACAACATCCTTCTCGGTTAACATGGAAGCTCTTGGAATTGCTGCGGCATTTCTACCAAACTGGTTTCTCAAAGCCAGATGGTCTGTCCTTCTTGTGTTCAGTTCATTAAATATTATCAGCAGCCACACATCAATTATACATGTTCCATTAATTAGAACCACCACAGTAAACAAGTTACAAATCTCCCCAGAAACTGGTCGATCCCAGCAATCGCCTTACTTTATGTCATCTCGGGACCTACATGGACAGCCAGGACAGGGTTATTATATTGAGTTTAATATTGGAAATCCTCCTCAGAAGGTCAGTTAATCTTCCTCATTTTTGTTAAAAGAATTAACTTGTCAATGTTAATGATGAAGTTTGAGTGTTATTGTGTCTATTCATTTGTTAAAAAATGAAATCAGAATTGAGAAAAGTTTTTACATCAATTAAGAAGTTCTTCTTTAAAGGTTAACAGCTCTTCTGACAGTGTCAGAGCTTCAGTAAATAGTTTTGATTGTCAACACAAATTAGGTTAATGTTGTCATCGTTTTCATCATCATCGTCATTGCTGTTGACGATGAGCCTGGCAGTGTAGTTGATCAAACAACTGAACACTCATAGTCGGAAATTCTGACCAAAATCCATTTTATTATATAACTTATGCCAACAATGAAGGAATGATAATCATAGCCAGTTCTTGAATCTGACTTGATGTAAAACAATTGATCTAAAAATATCTAGCATTGTACTATCTCAGCCAGCTGTACCAACTTCCTCTTTCTCTCTTCCTTTCTTCCTGTCTTCCTTTCTTCTTTTCTGTCTCTCTTCTTTGTTCTCTCTCTCTTTCTCGCTTCCTTTCTCTCATTCATTTTCTTTCTCTCTCTTTCACATACTATGTCTCCAGTGTTATCATGTTTACCAGCATCCTTCTACTTTGTTTTGATTTGTTAATGCATCATCCAATCATATTATTCGTTGCAGATGAACATCTTAATTGACACAGGAAGTAGCAACTTTGCTATAGCAGCAACTCCTAATGATCTTATCACTAAATACTTTCACAAAGAAGAGTAAGTCTCTCTCTCTCTCTCCCTCTCCCTCTCTCTCTCTCTCTCTCTCTCTCTCTCTCTCTCTCTCTCTCTCTCTCTCTCTCTCTCTCTCTCTCTCTCTCTCTCTCTCTCTCTCTCTCTCTCTCTCTCTCTCTCTCTCTCTCTCTCTCTCTCTCTCTCTCTCTCTCTCTCTATATATATATATATAAAAACATCAGTATTCATTGTCTGTTGAAAAATATTAAAGCAGTAAAATAAAAAAACAAGTATTGATCATCCCCACTTAAATGTTGATGTCCTGTTAGAACAATTTATATTGTTCTATAGTTACCATGAGTTATCATGAGAAAAAAATTCTCAGATTGAATTTCGGTTCAAAATGCACTCTTCTCCACAACAGGGAGATAAACAAGCATGCATTTTGCACCAAAAGCCCATTTGAGAAATTCTTTCATGGTATCTATTGCAGTAAAGTTTGTTCTGATAAAATATCTATGTTTAAGTGGAGGATAAGTATTGTCTCTCCAGGATCTTTTCAGTTTGGCTGTCAGTTTTCGAAAATTCAAAATTAATTGAAAATTTTGTTTGGTACATTAATGTAGTTTCCCAAGCTGAATCTCAAGAGAAATTTTACTTTTTCCAGAAAATTTTTTAATTAATTGTAGAGGTTTAAAGTTTGATGATTTTCACCCAGTCAGAAAATAATATTTGGAAGCTGTCATTTTGTGCTATATGTCTGTGGCTTACAATTGGTTAAAATTACCCCAAATTTGCAAACTTTAAAGTTATTAACTCTTTATATATATTGATTTATGGTGAAAATGAATTTCAAGGCATTGATTAGCATATAAGACTATATCATTACACCGAATATGAAACCAATTCAAACAGAAATTGAAGAGACTGAAAATTGGTAGCCAAACAGAAAAGATCCCCTCTACGTATTAATACTGTCTCTGTTGCTAATATATATATTTTAGCAAGCTAACTGGCTAATCGTGACATAACGCCTGTTCTGGCACTGTCAATCTATATATGACTACCGAGGAGATAAATTGCTGCCACCTCTAGCAGTTGAGCGTCCATCATTGACAAGACCAAGCAAGGTTGAAATCATGTGATCTGGTGGTCATGGTGTTGGAGGTAGTGGGGATTTATCTCCCTGCTAACAATATAAACAAGAGTGCATTTTGCACTAAAAACCAATACGAGAGTTTCTCTCATGGTATCTACTGCAGTATAATTTGTTCTAAGAAAGCATCCACATTTGAGTGGGGATAAATATCTGTTAAATCTTAATATCAATCAATACCTATTTGTACTCCGGTGTATTTCAGAGAATGTGCATTATCTGGTGTTCTGACACCATCAGCTTACACACAAACATCCGACTTTATAATAACATAATTCTTCCAACAGTTCCCCTCTTCGTTAGCCCCTTGTGGGTAATAAGAAATCAATAATTCTTCCTACAGTTCCCCTCTTCGTTAGCCCCTTGTGGGTAATAAAAAATCAATAATTCTTCCAACAGTTCTCTTTGTCATTGAGACATGGAAGAGCATTGTGAAAATCAACGGAAAGTTAGATGTGTTTCACAAAAGATGCTGGAATCAGATTCAGGGAATGTACTAGCAAGACCACATAACCAATGAAGATGTTCTAAAGAGAGCCAACATGAGACCACATGGCGAAATCATCACAGAACGGAGACTAAAACTAGCAAGTCACATACTTCAGCTACCTGAATAATGCCATTCTAAAATAGCTTCCAAATGGACACCAGTGGAGGGGACAAGAAAGAGAGTCCAAAAACTACATAGTACAGAGCATTCATAACTGACATAAGAGAAGCCAATATCACAAGGTCAGATGCAGAGAAAACTGTAGTTGACAGAAACCAGTGGCTTCAGCTTGCTGCCCAATGTACTTGAGAGCACAGCAGAAACTGACACTTTTATACATTGTTTATATATGCACCATGTATATACTGAATCTCTATCATTGGTTCATTGAGTTTCTGTGAGGAACAAAAAGTAGTACCAGTAACTACCCAGGAATAGTCTGCATTATCTTTTAGCTTTTATTTTTCACTAGTTTCAGCCATTAGACTGTGGCCATGCTGGGGCACTACCTTGAAGAATTTTTAGTTGAATGAATTGACTTCAGTACTGATTTTTTTTTTTTTTTTGTAAAGCCTGGTACTTATTCTATCAATCTCTTTTACCAATCTGCTAAATTGCTGGGATGTAAACACACCAACCCTACTTGTCAAGTGTTGGTGGAGAACAAGCAGAGACACACACACACACACAATGGGCTTCTTTCAGTTCTGTCTACCAAATCCATTCGCAAGGCTTTGGTTGTTCTGAGGCTATAGCAGAAGACACTTGTCCTAGGTGCCATGCAGTGGGACTGAACTTGCAACCATGTGGTTGGGAAGCAAGCTCCTTACCACACAGCCATGCCTGTCTCTCTATCAATCATTTATCAGTGGCACTTGTTTAGATCTGTATGACAACAGAGGTCATTCTGCAAAAATTATTCATACACAAGGGACATCACTGTTTAACTTGTCAAACCTTCAACAGCACCAAGAAGCAGCAACAACATAAATCATAACACACACACACACATAGACACACTGTTGGTTGATGTCCAGAAATCTACTGTTTCATTTACCAAAATGAAATGTGAATTATAATGACTGTAATGTTTAAGGTGTTGAGCTAGCAGAATCGTTAAGTGGCATTTCGTCCATTTGCACATTCTGAGTTTAAATTCTTTCAAGGCTGACTTTGCCTTTCATACTTTTGGGATCAATAAATTAAGTACCAGTTGACAACTGGGGTCAATGTAACTGACTTAACCCCATCCCTGAAACAGCTGGCCTTGTGCCAAAATGACTGCAAGATTTGTTTGATCACATGGTTAAAGGTTCAAATGTTACAACAGTCATTGTGCTGTATCTATGAGTGAGATGCAGAAATTCAAATTAAATGTTAGCTGCATTTATCTCACCTGTCTCACAAGACTGACAAAGATCATGGATTTAGCATCTAATGATTTAATTAAGAAATAATTGTTGTTATCATTATTACTATGTAATTTCAGTCAGTCTTTTGTAACAGACTGGCTCTGGTATGGAAGGTCACTTATTAAACATTTAACAATGGCCTTGAGGTCCTTTTTACCATAACATATCAGTTCCAGTTATAACAATCCTGATTTTATTTTTTAGACAACATTATTCAACTTGTCTGTCCTTGTTGTTTAACTACTCTTTGAATGCCTTCCATCATTACCATTCTATTATCACAAGGCGTTTCAACTGTGACTATCCTGTCTTTTATTCAGTTATAGTATTTCTTGAACTACATTAGCCAGTGTGGCCTTTGGTCTTTTTAAGACCTTCAAACTTGTATTATCTTAACATAGTACTATACACTTATACATGTGCATTCATTCATACAGATATATATATGTATGTGTGTGTATATATATATATATATATATATATATATATATATATATACACACACACACACATATTTCTATACACGCACAAATAAAGATATATAATCTTCATCTCATCTTTTTCAGGTCTTCAACATACAAGAGCAGCTCTACAGAAGTGGAAGTGTCGTACACTCAAGGATTTTGGAAAGGAAGTCTTGGCACAGACCTTGTCACTTTGGCTGATCTGACCAACCTTACAGTTACTGCTAACATAGCCTGCATCACTGAATCAAAGAACTTCTTCATAAATGGATCTGGCTGGCAGGGAATCTTAGGTCTTGCTTATCCTGCAATTGCACGGGTAAATATGCTGAAGCCATTTCTGTGTTGAATGTTTATTCATCTGCAGCTTAAATATTTTTTGTTTTGTTTCCTGCAAATAGGAAAGTCCTATGTATGGATAGCAAGACCTAAGTTATGGTTTAGCCCTGGGTTACATCTGATACAGCAGACCTATTACCAAAGATATTCCAGTTATGATAATCCTGTTTTTTTTCTTTTGGTTTAAACATTGTATATCTAAGACTATATCAGATTGTTTCCCTCCTGTTGTTTAACAACCATCTACACACCTTTCATCATTGGCTAGCAGACCCTTGATAAAATATATCTCAGTCATAACCATCCTTTTATACAACATATATCTAGGACTTCATTCTTCAATATATATATTTTTTTAATGATAATAGGACATTATTTAAGGGACATTTTGCTGCTATTTTTCTAAATTCAAATGGTCACCATCACTGGCCAGCTCATTGAAACCTTAATTCTTTTCACTAGGATCACAGTGTATTTGCCAGTGACTAGATAGGAATGGTCAGCATTCTGGCCAGTAGTTCTGATTTATAAACTCTACTATATGCATTGATTACTGTTTCTTCTCATTGTACATCCAATGAAGTATGAAGAAATAAATAACCTTCATCTCCACAGAAGTTGGCAGCAGCAGACCAGTGGAGGTGACTAGCACATGTAGCAACATACCACATGTCTACCAGGTCCACTTACAAAGCTTTGGTCAGCCCAAAGCTGTAATGGAAGACACTTGTCCATGGTACCATGCAATGGGATTGAACCGGAAACCGTGTGGTTGGGAAGCAATCTTTTTACTCCACAGCCATATCCCGCTATGAATTGGTTTTTTTTTCTTGAGCCTATGTTACTTTATGGAGATTTTTGGTTGTTACACCACACACACACACACACACACACACACACACACATCATACTGTATATGAAAATATAAACTGGAGGGCATAAGTCACATTTGATATGTCCCTACAATCAAAACTGCCGTGATGTGCTCCCTAAAATAAAATCCTGAAATGTTTTCCTCCTCAAAAATAAAATCGTTTTATAATATATAATGTATGCATTGTCTTTCTTATTCAGCCTGACAGTTCGGTGCAGCCATTTTTTGACATCCTTGTTCAACAGACTGGGATCCCAAATCTGTTCTCTATACAACTGTGTGGATCAGTGACGAATAGGGAGCACCTGGAAACTGGTGGTACTCTGGTATGGTGTTCTTCTTTTATTTTATTTGCATTGTTTGGGGCTTATGTATGTCTGGGAATAGCTGTAAGGGATTTGTGAGATGTTTAGTTCGAAGGGAGTGTCTGTGTATGTGTGTGTTTTGGAAGGATATATGTGAATCTTTAGCATTTAAACCAGCTAAAATATTCTAGCCAAAATATTCTACCTGTCTTATGTTCAATCCAGCCAGATTTGGCCCTTCACACCTATCCTACAATGTTATTCTGAAAATATACAATCACATCATCAAAATTTTGAAGCCATGTGATAATGCACGATTAATTCAAAACAATGTCATTGAATAAGCATTACATTTGACAAAATAATCTGAATGCTAAAGGGTTAATATGCTTGGGTTGTTGTTATGTGAAAGAACAGCTGTGGCTGTTTGTCCTGATGTGTGTAGAGAATGTTATCAATGCATCTGTGTAACTCAGTTTAGGTTCTTTTGTGTAGTGACATAAAAGGCACCTATGCTAGTGATATATAAAAGACACTTGGTAAGTCTATGGAGTGGTTGGCATTAGGAAGGGCATCCAGCCATAGAAACCAAGCCAAAACAGACTGGAGCCTGGTGCATCTCTCCAGCTTACCAGTTCTAGTCAAACTACCTTACCCATGTCAACATAGAAAATAGATGCTAAATGATGATGATGATGGTAGTTATGGTGTGTGTGTGTGCGTTTATGTGTGCATGAAAATTAGTTTTTTCTGTGTGTGTGTGATTAGTTCTGTTGTGTTTGTTTAGGTGTGTGTATGTATGCATGTTAAGCTGTTGTTGTTTGATCGTTACCAGGTTTTGGGCAACATTGATGAGAGTATGTACCAAGGTCCAATGTACTTTACACCAATCCAGAAAGAGCGGTATTATGAGGTCCTTATTACAGATTTACAAATTGATGGGGATAGTTTGGGCCTAGACTGCAAAGAGGTAAGTTGTCTTCATTTTGTGTGTATATGTTTACATGTATAGTCATATAAATTTGCATGAATGCCCTTTATCAGAAAACTTTTCCTCTCCTTTCTCCCTCCATGTAATGTGTATCTGTTCAACTGTGTATGTGCCTCCTTCCATAGTTTGAAAAGTTGTTGTTGTTGGCACTCCGTCACTTATGACGTCGAGGGTTCCAGTTGATCCGATCAACAGAACAGCCTGCTCGAGAAATTAACGTGCAAGTGGCTGAGCACTCCACAGACACGTGTACCCTTAATGTAGTTCTCGGGGATATTCAGCGTGACACAGAGTGTGACAAGGCTGACCCTTTGAATTACATGCACAACAGAAACAGAAAGTAAGAGTGAGAGAAAGTTGTGGTGGAAGAGTACAGCAGGATTCGCCACCATCCCCTGCCAGAGCCTCGTGGAGCTTTAGGTGTTTTCTCTCAATAAACACACACAACGCCTGTCCTGGGAATCGAAACCGCGATCCTATGACCGCGAGTCCGCTACCTTAACCACTAGGCCATTGCGCCTCCAGTTTGAAAAGTAGTATGTATTAAAATCGAAAGGCAGCAAGCTGGTAGAATTGTTAGCATGCTGAGCAAAATGCTTAACAGCATTTCATCCATCTTTACATTCTGAGTTCAAATTCCACTGAGATTGAGTTTACCTTTCATCCTTTCAGGGTTGATAAAATTATACAAGTTAAGGAGTGGGGGTCAATATAATCGATGAGATCCCCTCCTCCAAATTTGCTGGCTTTGTGTTAGAATTTAAAACCAATATGTATTAAAATCTTGACAGAGAATTGCCTTCCTACATTAACAAGTTGAGACAGTTGACTCTTCTCCCTTACAATATCTTCTATTCTGGGAGAAAAAAATTATTGTTTGAACCTTCAGATCCAATTAGGGAAGGAAAGGAATGTAATACGAACATATTTAAAGACAGTCTTTATCGACTTAGAATACAAGTCATTTTTGTACCTGCTTAGTATTATAGCCTTAGGCAAGTTGTTCTGATTTGTCTAACTATACTTTTTATATGATATCACGCTAACCTTACAATTATGTTGTTAACCTATATAACAGACATCTAGCAATAATTAATACATGTCAGGCAGCAGACTGACAGAATTGTTAGCATGCTGGGTGAAACACTTAGTGGCATTTTGTCTATCCTTACATTCCAAGTTCAAATTCCTCTGAGATCGATTTTACCTTTCATCCTTTCGAGGTCAATAGAATAAGTACCAGTTGAAGATTGGGGGTCAATGTAATTGACTTATCCCATCCCCAGAAATTACTGGCCTTCTGCCAAAATTTGAAACCAATAATTAAATCATGTTCCTTGCTGTGATAATCTTTCCATTTAGTTCTGACTTGTAAATCTCTTATATTCACTTATGAGGTGTAAATCTCATCTGTGAACACTTTAAAAACTGTAAAATGTGTCATGAAAAGCCATAACCAGCAGAAAGGGATACAGCAAGCATTCTGACTGTGTCTGCATGCTGGAAATCATCCCCACATCTTTGAACAGGGGATAGCCATCAGAACTTGGAGAGTGTTGTTACTTGAAAGCCATATGTGTGGCAGCAGGATTCTGCTCCTTGCCCTACCTCCAGTAAGAGTCAGAAGTTCTCTCCTATTGATACCTATGTCCAATTCTTGCAGATCAGTCTCCATGTTGTGTTTCTGTTGTATCATTTCAGTACAATTTTGATAAAACCATTGTTGACAGTGGAACCACCAACCTTCGTCTACCAAATACCGTGTTTCAGGCCGTTGTGTCAAAATTGAAGCAGCGTGTTGTGGTAAGTGAAATAATAGTTTCCATAAAGAAATTCTTTACTTTTTATTATAGGACATGGCTGTTGTGTTTACTTTTACTATAGTGTTCTCTTGACGGTTATATAAATAATTTTTTACCCTTTAGCATTTAAATTGGTTATGTCTGGCCAAAATATTCTACTTGCTTTATGTTCAAACTGGCCAGATCTGGCATCTCACACCTATCCTAGAATATCATTTTGAGCATAAACAATCACTTCAAAATCTCAAGGCTACAAGGTAATGCAGGATAAATTCAAAACAATGAATCAATAAGCATGACATTTTACAGTAATCTAAGCACTATAGGGTTGAAAAAGTTATCTCTTGGTATAGACATGGTTAATATATCTATCTTCACTGCAGGGATCTCATAGATGGCATGGCAATTATATAAAAAATCTTTATTGAAGAATCTCTTATAGACATGGTAGCTATATTTATCTTTACTGCAGGTGTCTGTGGTTATCTATTATATAATTAAACTTTACTGAATATGTGTCTTATAATATAGAGAAAATTGCTCTATGTCTGAAGGAAGTACTAAAAAATAAAGTTAATTATAGGCCAAACCTTGGCATTCGTTGATGATGAATTTCATATCTGTCTTGTGGTTTCCTCCTTTAGAGACTGTCTAACATGTCTGTGTAGTAGACATCACAGTTCCAGATATGGAAGTTATATTCCATTGTGGCTCTCACAATTATACAGTGATTGTTATTTCTAGCTTATTTGTTTTATATTAATTTCAATTTTGATTATTTGCTATTATCAAATCCTCTTTGACTGACAGATTGAAGTGATCACTTTATTTGGTGTGAGTATATCTTTATTTCCAGACATTCTTTTACTAATACTTCACCACTTTTGTTTCTCTCATCTTGGATTCCTTTCAACACATTTTTTTTTTCCTTTCTTTATCCTTGACCGAAATATCTTCAGGAATTCCAACACTATGTTTTCTTTCACTCGGTTTTCACACTGCTTAACATGCAACAGTCATGTTGGTACAAGACTGATGTTTTATTTTTAAAATCAAATAGCTACAAACTTAAACCTCTGTTACTCAGTCGTTCAACTTACTTGCAGGCCATGCAAAAAAAGAAAAAAGACAAAGAATAAAGTAACCATATTAGTAGACAGGAAAATGGGAATGATGGAATGATTGTGAACCCTGGACAGATTCAAAGCCATAACTTTATCTCAAAACAGTCTACTGCTTTTAGATAAAGTTATAGCTTTGCATCTGCCCAGGGTTATCTCTGGTATTTCTCATTGAAGAAAGTTAAGGAAACAGAAACGCTGTGTCTGGAAATCCAATAGAAGGCAACACTGGGCAGATATGGTGTTGTTATACCTTTGACTATAAGAGAATATTTTCTCCACAATAACTACAGTGTATTTGCCTTGAGAAGTTAAAATATGTCACAAACATATTTTAACTAAGTTCATTCATTTATTTATATATATATATATATATATATATATATATATATATATATATATATATATATATATATATAATATATGTGTATTGGCGTTAAGAAGAGCATCCAGCTGTAGAAACTCTGCCAGATCAGATTGGAGCCTGGTGCAGCTATCTGGTTTGCCAGTCCTCAGTCAAATTGTCCAACCCATGCTAGCATGGAAAGCGGACATTAAACGATGATGATGATGATATATATATATATATATAATATAATATAATATACACTCACACACAGAGGCATGTCAAAAGAGTTCATACTGTGGCACCAGTTCCTTCTGCCAGCCAGCGCAGTTGTGCTTTATGCAATAGAATGTGCATCATTTGCCAGGCTCAAGATTTTTTTTTTTTTTTTGTGCGGGTGGCACAAGAAATGCACCATTTTGAGCGTGGCCGTTGCCAGTACCGCCTGACTGGCCTTCGTGCGGGTGACACGTAAAAGCACCCACTACACTCTCTGAGTGGTTGGCGTTAGGAAGGGCATCCAGCTGTAGAAACTCTGCCAAATCAGATTGGAGCCTGGTGTAGCCATCTGGTTTCACCAGTCCTCAGTTAAATCGTCCAACCCATGCTAGCATGGAAAGCGGACATTAAACGACGACGACGACACGTATATATGTATGTGTGTATGTATGTATATAGACATACACAAATCAGCTTTATTTTATAATTTTCTCTCTATTTTCGCTGTCTCACTTTTAATTTTCCTGGTTTGTATGTTTGGAATTGTTTTAATGCGGGGAAAAAAGAAAGAAAAAAATGGCTTCTTGCTGTTCAAGCATGGGGTAAAGGTGAGGCCTGTTTCATTTGTGAGATAAACTGGAGCATGTTGTAATGTGTCTTTACCCTGGTCACAATACAATGACCATAGTAAGATTTGAACCTGCAACTATGGTTCACCACCTTAACTTCACATGCATGAATCTGAATGTGCACTAGAACTGATTGAAACTCATTCATGTTGAAAATGTTATAATTTAGTATTTTTGCTGAAGAAATTCTAATTCTAATATTAATAGACAGTGTTATAGAGAATTAATGCATCTCATTGTTTTTAGACAAACTGTTTCCTATCTGTGTTTTAGGACCAGAGGCTAGAGCTGGATCCAAGTTAACCTTAAGTACATCAATGGTGCTAACAGGGGCAAAGATTTGTAATATCAAGAGGCTGTTGGTTACAATCCTAGTTCAGTTAGCATAAAGATGGGTCTAGGAGGGATTAAGGGGCCATGGTTGTAGATGTGGTATATTTGGGCATAGAGGTGGGTCTGGGGTGGTGGCAGTGGTGGTGATAGTCAAGGAAATATAACTGTGGATGTGGTTTATTTGAGCATAGAAGTGGAAATAAGAGGTTATATTCCATAACACAAGAATCATAGAATATTTGGCATGTAGGTAGGGACCAGTGTATCTCAATGCTTTTTTTTGATTGAACACTTGGGAAGACTTGAACTCAGAACTGCAAATTGACAAGCAATTGTCATCATTGTAGCAGTGATGTCAATATTTACAACAAGACACTGAGACTGTGTGGTATCTACTTTGATAGCTAAGTGGACTGAGCTTATGACTACATACCAGAGACACAACATACAATCTTGGTTTCAAATTTTGACACAAGGCCAACAAGTTCAAAGAAGGGAGCGAGTCGATTACATTGACCCCAATGCTCAAGTGCTACTTATTTTATTAACGCGGAAAGGGATGTAAAGCAAATCCTACCTCGGTGGAGTTTGAACTTGGAATGTAAAGATGGATGAAATGCTGCTAAGCATTTTGCCTGGCACTGTAATGACTCAACCTGCTCGCCACTTTCATATACAGGCATATCTTGGCTTAAGTCGTTTCGATTTAAATTGTTCTTGATTATACATTGTTTTCAAAAATAATATATGGAAAAATAAAAATTAAGTCAAGTCATTTTACGCGACTTTATGTCTGTCCACCACAAATACTGGAATCGTAAAATCACTAAAAAACCGTTAAAAGCACGTAAAATCATGTTACTGTACAATAAATAAAAATAAAAGCATATAAAATCATTAAAATACATATAGTAAATGTTAAGATACACACCATAAAGTAGTGTAGCTTAGTGAATGAAATCACCAAATTGTATGTGCGTATTGGTAAATCTAAAATAATTTAGTTTTTTTTTTTTACTATTGTGAAATAATAATTACTGAATTTGTTTTTTAAGCTTAAAAAAGGCTTTTATTTTACTGTGTCTTATTGCAAACCATATTCATAAATAAGCATCCGCGATGTACGGTAAACACCACCAAATTGTATTCGTAAATCTAGATAACTTTTTTTTACTGTACTGTATTAAAAAATAAAAATGATTGTTTTTTGTAAGCTTAAAATAGGTTTTTATTAACCATGTATTATTGAAAATGCATTCATAAATAAAGTACAGAACTGGGAATGGTTATTATTGGTTTAGCCTAGAGAGTCAAGTCTCCTGGAACCAATTAATGACTTAGGGTGACGTATGCCTGTATACAATATTAAACCATTTCACAAGAGGATTTTTGTTGATAAGTTCTTACCATTCCTCTAGGAATTACGAACAATGCCAACACCATATTTCTCCCTTTTTGTCACTTGTAGGTAAAGGGCAAGAGCCAGGAACATTACATTCTGTGTTCCTCATGCCAACTGAATTTCCTAAACTCTGCTATTACCAGTGCAGACCGGCACCAAGTTCCTTCAATTCTAGATTTTTATTTCAGTAATTAATTTTAGTCATTCAAATAGTTGCCTAGTAACCCTTATCCATTCAGATGGTTGCCTAGCAACTCCCTAACTATCCATTAGTTTGCATGTCTGATCCTGTCTCTGTTGTGAATGTTGATATTTCAGCCCAAAGGAACGTAGGGCTGTAGTCAGACAGGAGGTTGTATTTCTAACCTTTCTCTATTGGACTTCTATTAATTATGCATACATGTGTGAGTGTGTGTGTATGCATGGGTTTGTGTGTGTGTGTGTGTATGTATGTGTATAATTGTATCAATCTCAAAGGAAATACTGACATACCAACATTGAAAACTCATTTTGCATCTCCCTTCTTTCTTGATCAAATTCTTCCTGTTTTATTTTCTAAAATAAGAAACCTTTCAACAAATGATGTGGCATTTGCTTTTTATTTTTATTTTTTGCATTTGATTTGGTTTTTTGCTTTATATTTTTTTCTTTATTTTCTTTCTTTTGTTTTTGATATTATAAAGAATTTGACTGTTTGTGTACATCGTTGTCATGTTTTGTTTGAGCATCCAATTATAAATTAGTGTCTTAATAAGTCTTTGTCAAACATATGCCAGCAGAGACAAGCATATGTAAAACAAGCAAATAATATATATTTATATGTGTGTGTTTATGTATTTTCTGTTTGTTGGTGATGTCGTGTACTTAATGTGCATTTTAGCATTTGTCAATAGTAAGTTTTTACATTCATATATAATTTCTGTGATTCTGTTATATGCTTATTTTCTTTCTCTCTCTCTAATCCTCTATATTTCTTTTTCTCCCACTCCTTCTTTGCTGTCCCCCACCTTTCTTTCACTCTCTTTCTTTCCTTCTCCCTTCTCCTCACTCCCTTATTTCTTTCCCTCATCCTCTCTCTTGTCCCCTTTCCCTGTTGCTCACACATCACTATAGACCATTTTTCTTATCGCTCTGTCTTTTCTAAATGGGACGTCCGACTAGCCAGACATCATTTCTCTCTTCTCTCACCACTTGATATCTTTTTTCTCTTCTATTTTTTATTTTCTAATTATTCTATATCCTTTCAAAATTTCTCCCAGGTGTTACCCATTACAATTCGCCTTGGCCTAATGGCCCTAAACATCTGTCTTTGTCAATCATTTCTGGATGTCCACTCTGGTGTCATTTGTTCATTCGAAGCCCTAACGCTCCACAAATTTTATATTTTAAAAATTTCTGGATGCTGCTGTCTTATGAAGTTTTCCTGTCTTGTCATTAAAGGCACAAAACGGGTAGTAATAAACAGTCACCAACTGAGGAGGAGTTAGACTTCTTTTGGAGTTTTGTCCCACACTTGTCTCTTGTTATGTGTTTGCTTATTTTCCGCTTGTGGGTGATGTCCTATACTTAATGTGCATTTTTTCATTTATATATATATATATATATATATATATATATATATATATATATATATATTTGAATTAATTATTTGTGATGAAACAGTATTAATACCAAAATGTAATCTTTATATTCAACTTAATATGGATGGCTTGTTAGAAGACCAAATACTGTGCTATTAGCTTCAAGAGATCCTCTCATGTAAGTGTTTGGTGCATAAAAGCATACACATAGATCACAGTAGACAAGAATCACCTGCCATGGGTACCACAATTCCTTACATCATGTGATTTCATTCTCCTGGAAATCATCAGTGAGAAGCATCTAGTCACCACATGCCAGTCAAATCACACAACTACGATAAATCATCTTTTCAGACACTGGTGTTGCAAATAGCCAGCAGGCTTATTGAAATTCACCTACTTCCATCACTAATAATCTACTATAATAATACTCGTGTGTTTTTCTCCGTCGCAACATATGAATGAGAGAGGAAGGGGTGATAGATGAATAAAGAAACGAAGTGGTGATGGCAAATTTGGTAGTGGGATGATGGAAGTTCTACAGTGAAAAGAAAAAATCAAACAGCGTTTCAACTCTGCGTGAATATATATGTGTGTATGTAAAAAGGGAGATATGTGAATGTTTGTGTGTGTGTGCAATGAAAGTGGGATGGTGATATAATAACACTCTTGTAAGGAGTGATAGATGAATAAGGAAGGGGTGATGGCAAAATGTGAATGTTTGTATGTGTGAGTGAACATTCAATGCTGAAAAGAAAAATCAAATAGTGTTTCAACTCTGTTTGAGTATATGTGTGGATGTGTGTGCATGTACAAGGGAAATATGTGAATGTATATATGTGTGATTATTATGTACCTTATTTATATATAAAATACTACAATTAGCTGTCATTTTTGATGGCATTGGACCAGCTAGTTCTTAATAAATATGATGGTATTAGTGACATCTGTGAGATGCTGATTTTCTATATATTGTAGCAATGAGGTTTGACTGGCATGTCGTGACCTGAAGATTTCCAGTGGAATGAAATTACATGATATAGGAATTCTGGCACCTGTGACAGATGTTTCTTGTCTGCTACAATCTATGTGTGTACTTCTATGCACCTAACACCTATATGAGAGAATCTCGCAAGACAGTATTTAATGGTCTAACAAGACATCCATATATTTGAATAAAACAAGTTTATTCTTTAACATAGGCAGTAAATATTTCTATTATGTATATATAGTTTTCTAGAAGTTATTTTTTTATATGCAATGGGACAAAATTCAATGAAGACCATGCTTAACTTAAATTTATTATGTTCTGTCTCTACCTTTTTTTTTATCTGATTAATAATGAAGAAACCCCTCCCCATCATCATAAGTTTGTTCCTCACCACAAGAGTAAATTACTGATGGATGGAATTTGCACTTAGGACTCATGCCATCATTAGAAAATAGTCATTAAATGATGATGATGTTTCTGGAGTCTTTTGGTTTTGAAATTGAATTTCTTTTTCTTTTATTTTTATTTTTGTCATATTTTAGTTGTTATCTTGTTATAATTGTTTCAGTCTTTTATGTTCTGGCCTCAAACCCTGCCTAGGTCAGATTTATTTTCCTTCCTTTTGGAGAATTGATGAAATAAAGTACCATTTAAGTAATTGAGCTGATTTAATTAACATTTCTCCTCCTTTCAAAATTGAAGTTTTGTTCTGAAACTAGAAACAATTATTATTAAGAAATCAGGTGACAGAAAGTATAGTGTGCTGGGTGAAAGTATTCAGTGTTGTCCCATTCTGTTGCCCACTGTTACCTTATTCTGTTTTTGTCCCACTATGTTATTTTGTTATCCTATTATATTGTTTTATCCCACTGTGTTATGCTATTGTCATCCTACTATATTGTGCTACCATGTTATCCTCTTCCCTCTACAAGAAACACTGATCTAATATATCCTTACTTCTTTCAAACAGGAGGTGATTAGTTGCTATCTCTAGCACATGGAATTACTCAGTGTATACCTCTATTGTTGTAATAGGTTGATATACATAACATCTGGACAATTCTGGTTTCTTTGCCTAACCAGAAATATACCCCTCCCTCAAAAATACACAAAAAAAGCGGGACATATCCTTTTGTTAAATGTTGTTGTTAATATTGTTGTTATTATTGTTGTTCAACAGTTAGACAATCAACCACCACCTGATCTGTTCTGGGAAGGAGAAGATATGCTGTGTCCTAAAGATTCCAAGTTTCCCTTTCACCAGTTTCCTACGATCACCATTGCATTAGCTACGGGGAATAATTCTGAGTTTCACTTAGTTGTCTCCCCCAGGGTAAGATATTGCCTTCTTTCACTTTTACAACTGTTTTCATGTATTTATCATTAGACTGATATAATGATGATGATCATGGTAATTTTATATATGCATGTATAAAGTGTGCTGTTTGTTTCTCAGTAGGATCAGCAAAAAAGTGTTCAATCTAGTGAAAGTTGGATATCATTTAATGAATTAGAGCTATATGTGAGCTATTTTTAGTTTCATGGTTGGATAGTGCTGTAATTTGACAGGTTTGTATAGCGTACTCTGCATGATCCTATGATTGTTCAGACTCAGATGTTTTTAAGCCTGAACGATTGCCAGATCCTACATGGTATGCTATACAAACCTATCTGATTATTGCACTATTTGGGCATGAAACTTGAATTAGCTCACATATAGTTCCTATATTATTAAATTATATATACTGGGTGATTCAAAAGTCGCCATACATAGGAACAATTTATCTTTTTACAAGGTGCCATGCAGTGGGACTGAACCCAGATTCATGTGGTTGGGAAGCAAACGTCTTAGCTCCACAGCTATGCCTGCACCTAATGTTATATATTTAAGTATATTTTGGTACGATTCTTGCTGACAGTGTTGTATTATGTATTTAATCTCAATTTCTTTTGTTTCTGCAGCAATATTTACGTGCTATTGGGGATGCTTCTGTCTCCCAAACGGAAAAAGAAGACTGTTTCAAGTTTGCCATAACGAAATCTGATTCTGGTAAATTCTACCTACAGTTCACATTTTCTATATTCTTTTACTGTTTCCAGTTATCAAATTGTGCCCACATTGGGGGAACCACATTCAAGTGGCTCAGTCAGTCACATTGACTCCAGTTAAATAAGTCTTTTATTCTTTTACTTGTTTCAGTCATTTGACTGTGGCCAAGCTGGAGTACCGCCTTTAGTTGAACAAATCGACCCCAGGACTTATTCTTTGTAAGCCCAGCACTTATTCCATCTTTCTCTTTTGGCGAACTGCTAAGTTACTGGGACATAAACACACCAACATCAGTTGTCAAGTGACAGTGGGGGGACAAATACAGACACACAAATATATGCGACGGGCTTCTTTCAGTTTCCATCTACCAAATCCACTCACAAGGCTTTGGTTAGCTCAAGGCTATAGTAGAAGACACTTGCCTGAGATGCCATGCAGGAGACTGAACCCGGAACCATGTGGTTGGGAAGCAAGAGGCTTACCACACTCAACAGTGGTTTTACTCTTGTAAAGCCTGACCTCAGATGCACCATCAACCTCATATACCCATCAACACATGGTGTGCCTCTGTACAGTGGTGGAACCCACTTCAAATAGCAGCCAAATTTCCCTCAAATCATAGTTTACCCATTTGGAAAAGGCCTCATGAATAATGTTGTTCTAAGTGCACTGTGTCTTGGAAAGAGGTGGGATGGTCGAGATTGGAATGTCTTTGATCATAGGTTGACTGTATCAGGATTTACTTTAAGCTAAACACCTCCACACTCTTTACTCTTTTACGTGTTTCAGTCATTTGACTGCGGCCATGCTGGGGCACCGCCTTTAGTCGAGCAAACCGTCCCCAGGACTTATTCTTTGTAAGCCTAGTACTTATTCTATCGGTCTCTTTTTGCCGAACCGCTAAGTTATGGGGACGTAAACACACCAGCATCAGTTGTCAAGCGATGTTGGGGAGACAAACACAGACACACAAACATATACACACACATACATATATACGACGGGCTTCTTTCAGTTTCCGTCTACCAAATCCACTCACAAGGCTATAGTAGAAGACACTTGCCCAAGATGCCACGCAGTGGGACTGAACCCGGAACCATGTGGTTGGTAAGCAAGCTACTTACCACTCAGCCACTCCTGTGCCTATAATCTATTGTTTTTCTCTATATAATATATATATATAATATATACTTACATTATATTTACTGCGGTGATATTCTGACCATATTGCACGAGGAGTTTTTAGGCGGGCAATTTAAACTGGTCGTGTGCATATATATGTATGTATACGTTCGTATATGTAAGTATATTGTATGTTTATATATATATATTTGTATTTATGTGCTTTTCTGAGTATATTTCACTGATGAAGGCAAAGCATTTATTATGCAAAGCCAGAAATCTGGGATCTGGAATTATCCAGTACTTTTACTAGTTTATTTTATCTTCATCTTCGCTCTTTGTGCTATATGAACATTTATTGTGGTTTAGAGTCAAGATTTTACTGCTATTTTCAGCGTGGCGGTATCTCTTAGATACCCTATATTATAATTTAAAATAATTGTTACCTTTGATAGTTTTTTATTCCCATGCTGGCCACTTGATAAAATCAATATTTTATATAAATTTATAAAATATATACATATATATATATAATATATATATATATATATATATAATAAATATAATATAATCTATTGTATTTCTCCACTCATCTACACAAGTATTTCTCTTCTAATTATGTAACTTATTGCTGTAGGTGCCGTCATAGGAGCTGTCATCATGGAAGGCTATTACACTGTGTTTGACCGAAGTAACAAAACCATAGGATTTGCAGAAACAACTTGTCTCACTGCAAATACAACCACTAAGAAGTCCACAATTGAGGGCATATTTCTTAGTAAAGGTGAGTTCTTGGGGAATATTTTTGTTATTCTTTGCTGCTGTTAAAGTTGAAAAGTTTGTGCAGGTAAAATACTGGGATACAAACTCATGGTTGAGGAGTTCAAATTTTACTGCAGGCTTTTCTTCTTTTTTTTTTCTTGGAAGAAAACTTAAACTGTGTGATCTCTGTACTAACCTATTTATGGAGAATATTCTTAATGAGATCTTTTAGCCTTGTGCTTGCTAAAAGATCTAGCAAATGGCATCAAGCAGTGCAATTTTTACCTGAAGTTTTTTTTTAATATGGTTGTTTCTTCTCTTGAACCACCAGCAGTTAGCTGGAATCAAGAGCATTTTTTAAAAAACTTTTACTTTCTGTGGATTATT
>NC_142950.1:23016159-23061159 GCF_046866305.1 Octopus bimaculoides | reverse complement strand
AAATATAGGGCAGCGAGCTGACAGAATCGTTAGCATACTGGGCAGAAATGCTTAGTAGCATTTCGTCTGCCTTTATGTTCTGAGTTCAAATGCTGCTAAGGTTGACTTTGCCTTTCATCCTTTCGGGGTCGATAAAATAAGTATCATTTGCATACTGGGGTCAATGTTATTGACTTGTCCCGTTCCTCTAAATTGTTGGCCTTGTGCCAAAATTTGAAACTGATATTATCCATAAATCTACACACACTCACTCACACAGTGATACTTATATTATTTACACATGGAAAGCAATAGATGCATGGTTCAACTCCTGTAATGGGACATTTTTTTCTCTCTCTCTTCGGCTGTATTTGTAACATCTTATATAAAAATTCCAATGTCAGTGTGTGTGTGAGAGAGAGAGTGACAACAAGCTTGTGTATGTTTTATGTGATGATGATGATGGTGGTGGTGGCCCCTGATATTTTTTCTGAAATTTAAAAAAAAAAAAATCAAATAATAATAATAAAAATGTTGATTCAGATATTTCTGATAATTATGATGATTATCACTTTGGTGGTTTCATAAAGAATTATTGATAATTACTGCCATGCTGAAGTACAATGTAAGATGATGCTGTGATAAACACCCTTACAAATGATTCAGCAATAAATAATAATAACAACATTTCAGTGATTTAAGTATATGACCAGCAATATTGAAGGGAATGGGATAATCAATTACATTAGATATAAAGCTTTGTTCAACCTTCTGCCAGGATTATTATTATTATTATTATTCATGTCATTCATGTGTATTTACTTCTGACTAACTAGTGAAATCTTGTTCCAAAGTTGGTTTTTCTCTTTAAAGAACTCTTTAACAGGAAGAGGGACAGTGTCTGTAACTTTTACAGGTCTCTCCCAGACATTTATTTATTGTTGATAAATTGTTTGAAAATTCAAATACTACATTTTTACTCTTGCTGTGGAAAGATCCATCTTGTGTTTTTAGGTTTGGCCCAAGAGAGAGAGAGAGTCTACTCTAAAGTAACTGTTTCATCTTCATCAACTATGATAAGTAATGATGATTTTTCAGATTAAGGCTTTAGTTACAATTAAATGCAAAGATTAATATTGTCTTTAGGTTTCAACCTAGAGAATATAAGATAGAAAATTACTCGCCTCTCTCTCTACAAAAAGTAGCATTTTGAGCCAATTATACTGGGTAGAATAAGATGGTAGACAGCATCATGTAACTCAACACAGTGACATGAATTCTGAGAAAGTTTGAGTAACAGCCTCTATTATCATAACCACATAAACCTCGAGTTGTTTGTTGATCTTGTTTTTTTTTTTTAAGCCTTATAATTAGATGGGGTTTTTTTATAATTAAACTTTCCATACACTTAACTGAAAATTTTAAAACAAAACCATCAACTCTTTGTAATTGATTGCCAATTAGAACAAAATTTGCCAAATGATAAAATAATACACTGTAATTGGACTTAATATACTACATTCTTTAATGATACATCTTGTTTGATGATCAAATTTGTTTTCCTCTGATCAAAATTATCCATCATTGATCAGTGTTATTGATTAGTTCAATGCATACATACAGAATTTTTCAAGACTTTCTCCTACTTCACACCATTTTTATCTATATTCACAATATATATATATATATATATATATATACACTGATATATATACAATTTACAATGTCATTTTAAATACACGGTATCATATTTATTTTATAAAAAAAAAAAAAAATTAAAATTCAAGTTTATCTTACCTTCAGCACCCCCTCTTTCTGTACCTACAACACAAGGTACACTTATGAATGATGCCAATAAAGATATTTTGGTGGGGGTTGTGCAAAACTTGCTTCCTACAAAGACTTTCTCTTATCGACATTTTTTTATTTTAATTCTAACAAGAAAAAAATGGAATAAATTAGTTTTTTTTAAAAATTTTATTGTCTTTCAACATTTGTAATTTTCACTTTGTCTTCCATTTACTAAAAACATCATTCACATCAAGGGTTTCAATGTTTTCTGGAAGTTTTCCTTTCTTTCTATCATCTGAAATTTCCATTTTAATTGAAAGAACAGACAACTTTGTACTTCTCTGATTTTTCTCTCCACAGGTGGCACTGCAGTTTGTAATCAGGATAATACATGTATTGCTTAGTGGAGAAAAAAAAAAGAATCTTGAAGAATTGCACTTAATTTTTTTACCTGTATTTGCACCATGATTTATGATTTGGCTCACTAATTTAAACACAACATATGTTGGAAGAAATGGTGATGTCAAAATGTTGGCTCTCAAAGACAAAATAAAATGCTGAGAGTTGTGTAACCCCAATTGACCTGTGGTTTCTTAAAAATGGGCATTTGAAGAATAACAATGTTATATCTTAAATTTTAGTGTAAGCACAAGATAAATTTACTATCACTAGTGATTGTAAATTCCTGCACACTTTATTTAAAACATGTCTGGAACACAACCGACAAAGACTAGAAAATGGAAAGGTATGTCTTTTGTGTGTGGTACCTCCTGCATGGATTTAGTTGGCTACTCAAAGAATTTTTGTAGCAGGCTGAATTCTGATGCAGGCCAAGGTGGGTGACTGCTGTTAACACACACACATATATATATATATATACCAAGGTAATGCCGCAGCATGGCCAGTCAAATGACAAACAGGTAAAAGATAAGATATATATACACATACACCACTGTATTTCAGGATGGTAACTTTATGTATATATATATAATCTGTCTTCCATCTCTTTTATACTCAACATACACTGAGGAATTGCTAATGTAAGCCCAATGACAATTGTGCAATTACCATGGATTATGCCAGGTAGCCATAGGCAGTGCTTTATCGGCATACAACGCAAATTTTAAATTTTACTTATTTATACATATATATACAGATATATGTACATATACATTCATATTTATACACAGGTCAACCCAATGCTAATGTAGAAGACATTTTCCCAAAGTTTCATGCTTTAGGATTGAACTCCAAACTACATGATTGCAAGATCAACTTCTTAATCACACGGTGAAACCTGCACCATTGGGTTTAGGGTACAAACACACAAATACAATTTTTTGAGTCTCAGGTCAGCTCATGGAGTGAGAATTTGTGATTCTCTCACAGGAATTTGAAATATATTTTCAAGAATTCAGTGATTGAAGTTAATAAAAAAGTTGAATCACAGGATATTTCCATTATCAGTTAAAGACCTTCTTAATGCCAGCCTCTGTTAAATGTTTGAAAGTACCAAGTAATATTTTTTGGAGCTCAGAATTCACAGGTGTTTAGGATTTCTTCTTTTAACCCAGATAGTTTCCAGTTTGATGGAAATTCTCTTTGGATACAAGTATTTTGTTTATTGCTGTTTTTACTCTTCCAACAACTATTTTCATTATAGTCTTTTTATGAATTATACAAATATATATATATACACAAGGATGTGCTGAAAAGGTCCTGCCTTTAGGTAAAATAAAATATAGGAGGATCAGTTATGATTTTATTCAGCATATTCCTCTCAGGTTAACACACTTATTGCAGCTGTCCTTCAAGTTTTCTAAGCCCTGTAAAAGAACTCGGAAAGTTGGACCTCCAACCAGGCCTTTCGTGACACTATCAAAGCCAGGAGCTTTTCAGCATCCCCTCGTATATATTTGTATTATTATTATACAAAATCATACAACGGAATTGGGATCCTGAAACCAAGGTACCATGCAAAAAGCATTGGTGTGGGTGCTGGTGCCATGTAACAAGCATTGATGGGGGTACCATGTAAGAAGTACTCAGTACACTCTGGCATTAAGAAGGTCATCCAGCTGTAGAAACCAAGCAAAAACTATCGAACCTGATGCAGCCCCTATCAAGCTATCCAACCAATGTCAACATGGAAAACAGTGCACTAATTTGGACATTCACATCCATATATTCTAATCGAGACTATGGTTTCTAGATAGAACTAGGTGAACTGTGTTGGACATAGTGCAGAGGCAGGTAAGGTACAAGAAAATTATTTTCATACAATTCCTAACAATATTTAGTTATAAAAATGTAATGGGAATTTTTTAAACATTCAAACAGCTATGGAGGCACACCTGAGTAAAAGGGGCATCAAAGGGATTCATAAGTTAAAAACGGTTGAGAAACACTGCTCTAACCAGTCACTGTATCTGTTAGAAACAGCACCCAAATGTCCCTCAAATTACAGCACAGGAGGTAGAAAGGGAAGGACTCATGATCTGAGAAAAACGTGACAATTATTTTTAGCCAATTATGGCTCCCGAAGGGGAAAGTAAATGAGGTGTATGTTGGTCAGTGAAGGACTTGGGACAGCAATTAGGCCTTTCACAGGTATAGCCAACTCCCAGTTTTGTTTGCTTATTTTTCCTTTTTAAATTATTTTTTTATTAACAAAACATACAAAGTAAAAATAAACCAGAAATATGTTTTATATTTACACAGTTGGGCCAAAAAACTCGTTAAATTCCGAATGGAACATTTATAGGAAAAAATTCTATATGTATAATTTCATATTTCTAGTTCTTTGAAAAGTTCAAATTGCAAAGAACAGATAATAAAATAAGAATTTTCAGAAGAGTTTGCCCCTTTTCACAGAAAAGGTAATTTTCCTTCTAAAGGGAAAATATTCCAGTTGATAAATTCTAGAAAATATTCTCTTTGGGTACTAATACCTTTTGCTATCCAACCTCCAGTCATACACAGACAATGTTACCAAATGTATACAGCACAGTTCATCAATGTATATATTAAAGATAAGTATATATTGTTATGCATTACAGGCGAGTATTTCTTTTTTTTTTTTTTAATCAACATGAAAGACTTATAAGTTGACTTTGGTACAAGATTGGAACTGAAGATGCTGATACAGTAGTGCTAAAGTAAATAACTATTTTATAAACAGAAGACTTGATAGATTTACTTAATAATCCAAAAAGGTTGGTTAGTGTCGTTTATTTTGAGAAACACATAAAGAGATGAAAGACAAAAATCAAAGTAAGTCAGATTTCAACACAAAACTTAGATGTCAGACAAGATACTGTAAGACATCTTGTTAAGCTTTCTCTGCTCACTTTCACCACGCTTATCTCCCAGGAATTATTTGTGGTTGGAAGTCAACAGGTTACAAGGAAAAGTCAAATAGAAAAAAAAAATTTGTGAGTGGGTGTGTATGTGTGTATGCGTGTGTCTATGTGTATACAAGTACATTTACATGTTTGTGCTGCTGATATTTCCACAGGAATGCTAATGATGATGATGATGCAGTAACTGGGATTCCTAAATTCTTGCCAACTTCCACAGACCAGGTACTAGAATATAAGGAGGAGTAGAATGGCGTTGTGTATCGCACCATGTTGAAATGATACTGCTGTCATATTAAGTCGCTGTTACTCTCTCCCAGTACTCGTTGAGATTCTCGCTTCAAGACATTCAGAAGGGTTTCAGAACTTTCTAAAATCTGAAAATTTAAAAAAAAAAAAAAAATTAAGGCCGCATAATGAAAAATCCGCTATCATACAATTTGCTGAATTATTGGATTTGTTTGAATAGATGGAGGAATGAATGGGACAAGGGGGGGGGGGGGGGGGGTTAAATTCTCATTGCAGACGTGGTTCCAGGTTCAATCCCACAGTGCAGCACTTAGGCTTTTAAATGTCTTTTACTTCAGCCTTGTGTCATTGAACAATACTTTGTAAAAGGAATTTGAAACAGAGAAATTGTACATAAGCTTGCTTCTCAACCACATGGTTTCAGGTTCAGTGCCACTGTATGGGGACCTTGGGCAAGTATCTTCTACTATAGTCTCGGGTCAACGAAAGCTTTGTGAGTGGATTTGGAAGATAGAAACTGAAAGAAGCCCGTTGTATAATGTGTGTGTGTGTGCGCGTGCATACATGTGTTTGTCTCCTATCACTGCTTGACAACCGGCGTTGGTTTGTTTATGTCCCTGTAACTTAGCAATTTGGCAAAAAGAGACTGAAATGGTAAGTACCAGGCTTAAAGAAAAAAAAATAAGAACTGGGGTCGATTCATTTGACTAAAAGTTCTTCAAGGCAGTGTCCCAAGATGGCCCCAGATGAATGACTGAAACAAATAAAAGATATAAAATAAATAATAATAATAATAAAGAAATTATTGTAAACAGTGCTCAGGTGCACTACAACTTGTCAAAAGTGCGTATAAAGCATATGCATAAAGCATGTCTGGAAAGTG
Source organism: Octopus bimaculoides (assembly GCF_046866305.1). Taxonomy (NCBI): domain Eukaryota; kingdom Metazoa; phylum Mollusca; class Cephalopoda; order Octopoda; family Octopodidae; genus Octopus; species Octopus bimaculoides. Next base: position 23,054,898 of record NC_142950.1, on the reverse strand, counting down.
AACAGTGTATGAGTCAGATACATGCTTGCGTGTGTATGGAGGGGAGAAAATCAGGTGTAGTGTTGGCGAATCTCAGGAAGCATGGAAGTTTTGAAGGATGCAGTGCTCCGACAACTGATGCTGGCAGTTTGTTCCATACTTCAGCAACTCTTAGCATGAAAAAGTGTTTCCGAAAGTCATGGGAGCTGTGCTGTTTTCTGACTTTGTAAACATGTCCACGGGTGTTAGACAGGTGGAATTTGGAAAGATGCTCAGAGTTATTGTTAGTAAGATGGTTAATAATTTTATGGGCGTCTGCCAAGTCAGCTGCCAGACGTCGGAGTTTCAATGTATCCATGACAACTCAGGGGTCCAATACCTTTAATACTTGGTTGATTTCTCCTGTATTCAACTCACACACACACATAGCATATAGCAACAACAGAGACTGGATTTGAAAACAATGACAGAGCTTTGTCTAGCGACAAATAGCAGCTAACTCTTTCTAAAATCACACCACATCTGCAAGAGGAAGACAGAGTAGATTATATAATCTTAGGTATACTTTACATATATAAATATAAATAAAAGACAGGTTGGCCATATCTGGAATAACTGTTGAATGTGGGATCAAGCTGTGACCTGGAGCTAAACAACATTATCAATATGGAGTTATATAAATGAATTAGCTACAAACCTTCTTGTATGCTGTTTCTGTTTCACAAATTGTCCGATCAAATTCATTTTGGACAGAAAGTTTTCTGCTCAGGCTTTCATTCACTTTTGACAACCTTTCTGTAAGAATGTGGATATCACTCTGAAGTTTCGCTTTCTCTTCTGCCTCCTGTTCTATCTGTCGTTTTAAGATGTCCCTTTTGTTACAAAGCTCTTCAATACCTACAGAGACAGGAAAGAAATACAAATGAAATATCACAAAGGGGAAGAGGCAATCTACTTCTTTCATTCCCTCTATGCTAATGCCCAATACATCTCTTCCCTTTAAAGTACAAAGCTAATCCTGGCCCCTGAATGCAGAGAATGTGCAAAGGCTGGAGAGGAATGAAGCTGCTAGGCTCTTCTTGAAGTGTAATGTCAGTGTGCATTGCAACAAAGTATTTGGGTATTGAGAGGGAAGTTGGGCATAAGAGGAATTAGATGCAGTGCACAAGAGAAGAGATTGGGTTGGTTTGATTATGTGATGTGGATGGATGAGGACAGTTGCATAAAGAAGTGCTGGTCACTTAAAGTGGAGGGAAGTTGTGGAAGAGGGAGACCCAGGAAGACATGGGATGAAGTAATGAAGGCCAATCTCAAAATGCTGAACCTTATGAAGGAGATGAAAGAGAATCAAGATATGTGGTACATTGCTGTACTCAAGAAGAGCCACCCACTACAACAGGATTGAGATCCTAAGACCAAGGTGCCACATAAAAAACATCCAGTGCACTCTGTGAAGTGGTTGGTGTTAAGAAGGGCATAAAAAAAACCAAGACAAAACAGACTAATGAATCTGGTGTGACCCCTGGCCTTGTCAGCTCCTCTCAAGTAATCCAACCCATAGCAGCACAGAAAACAGATGTTGATGATAATGTCCTTTCTGTGTTGTCATTATTTTTGTTGCCCACTATTTACACTAATCATTTTAGTTGATTTCCTGACAAATATCTCCAACTAACAAGATATTGCATCTGCAATCAAAATCAACAGGTATTTTTTCTTGCTCATTTGGACTTGTAAGGGTTTCAATGGCTCAGACAGTTCAAGCAACACACACACACATCAAACAATTCCAAACTTTAGGTTGTATCTTCTCAATGCTGGGCTATCATACTTTACTTGTTAGAAGATGCTTTGTTTCTTTACCATTCCAACACAATGTACATGAGCAATCTATAATAATTTCTTAAAGCAAAAGAAACATGGACATTATCTAACATCCATTTTCCATGCTAGCATGGGTTAGACAGATTGACCAGAGCTTGTAAGGCCAGGGGCTGCACCAGACTCCATTGTCTGTTCTGGCATGGTTTCTACTCTTGGATGCCCTTCCTAATGCCAACCACTCCACAGAGTGTAGTGGATACTTTTTATGTGGCACCAGCACAAGTACTTTTTATATTGTGGCACCATCATCAATAGCAATTCTGCTGTGGCAGATAGGCGATGTGTAATAATTTCTTAAAGCAAAAGAAACTATGATCTCCCCACTGATCGATGTCCAATTTCTCTATAAACTCTTGGTTTATATGCAAATAAACTCTTACAGCAATGTTTTTCCACCTACCAGTTCACCATGATTCTATTGCTTAAATGAAGGCACAAGGCTTCATGTGGGACTCATGCCAACATGTGTTCTTGAGCAAAACACTTTATTTCATGTTGTTCCAGTACACTAAGCTGGCAAAATTGAGTAGGATCTGTATTTCAAAGGGTCAATCTTGTCACACTGTGTCACGCTGAATCTCCATGAGAATTATGTTAAACCTTAACATAATTCTCATACGCATATCTGTGGAGTGTTCAGCCACTTGCACGTTAATTTCACAAGCAGACTCTTCCATTGATTGGATCAACTGGAACCCTCATCGTTGTTACTGATGGAGCACCAGTTTTTACTATTGCTTGAATAGCCACATTTTCTTTTACACGTTTTGACACATTAGAAGAGGTCATAATTGAGGAATTAGTTTCAATTAATCAAACTGACATCTCATTGACAATAATCACTTTCATCAACATCTGTTGTTGTTATTAGTTTATGTGATAATGCTTTGCTTCATCCTCTTGCTTGATGGGGCTGGGAACATCTCAAGTTAGTGTTTCCATATATGCCATCATGTGTAGAGCCAACCAGATCCCCAGTGCTCTCTATCGCTGGTGGACCCATGCCAGCCCCTCTGCATTCTCCAGGGTAACATTGAGCCTCTGGAAATCTTTCCCAATTATGTCCAGCCATCTAGTGTAGGGCCTTCCATGCAGCTACTGCATCAAATCAGAGTAAAGCTCCAGTAGGATGATCTAGCAGGAGACAGAAGACATGTCTGTACCAGCACGTGATGGATAGCTATAAAATGGGAGGCTGCAAGCTGATGTGTGCACACATACAGTTCTTTGTTGGAAATGTGATGGTACTATCTGATGTTTTTGATGGTTCACAGGGTAACACATCTATTATTTATGAGCTGGAATTAGTTATCACTGTAGGACACCAAGTGAAAGCTTGCCCCTTTCCACTAAATAAATTTTAATGCTTGAGGTCACTGAAGACATAGATATTTATGGAATAAGGGACAAAAAGAGTACTGTAGAATATGCACTCCTTACAGTAATTTTACTGTACTCTTGCATGGAATACGTTCATGAATCTTTCTGTTGCTTTTTCCAAATCTCTCAAGTCTTGCCAATGCAGCCCAGCATCAGCTTCCTTGGGTTATGTTTTTATCTGATATGTTTGAAATATTTTACATAAAAATATCACAACAAATCTAAAAATCAACATTGTTCAATTTTTGAAACTTCTTTGGGTGTTTAGGAAATAAAAACATCCATCCTGGAGTTAAGTTATATCAATGAAGCAGTCAATACAACATCTAATGCAGTATGTGTTCAATGTATACGAATGGTGGTCAAGATGTGTTTCACAATGCTGCATCAGAAATCTGTCTCCATTAGTTTTTGTAGGTCCTCAATTTCTTGGTGTGTTTCTGTCAATAACATCAACACAATTAAGGAGGTGAACTGGCAGAATTGTTAGCACGCCAGGCAAAATGCTTAGCAGTATTTCGTATGTCTTTATGTTGTGAGTTCAAATTCTACTGAGGTCAACTTTGCCTTTCATCTTTTCGGGGTCGATTAAATAAGTACCAGTCAAGCACTGAGGTGAATGTAATTAACTAAACCCCGCCTCTGAAATTGCTGACCTTGTACCAAAATTTTAAACCAATATCAACATGCTTGAGTGGTCCTTGTTCTCTATTATGGTGCAGAATTCTCCAAAATATAACATCTGATATGTTGCTGAGGGTTGACGTGATTAAATATCATTTTATTCTATGAATAGTTGACTGTTCAATTCCCACCAATGGTACTGCTCTATATTCATGGTGAAAGTATTTAAGGTTAAACAACTCACCACAGTTGATGACTTGTGAGGTAAGACTGTCAGAATTGTCTAGGTCAGAGACATGCAGGTTCTACTCATGTCTTGATCACTTCTGGTTCTTGGAGAAGGTTTTCTAAGTCAACAAGGCAGGCATTCTTTTGGACATGAGTAGAGAGCATTCTTCTCTGTGGAGCTGAAACTTAGGCTATGAGGAAGGAACTTCAAGATTGCTTTGATGGTACATAAACCAAGCTTCTCATGGGGATTCAAAACATCTCATGGTATGAGTACAAGACTAAAGAGGAGATTTATGGATACATTCTACTCATCTCTGCTTAACATATAGTAGGCTTTGTTGGTTACTGCTATTGAACAACAGGACCACAACAGAATTGATACCAGTGCCGGTACCACATGAAAAGCACTCATGTTGATGCCATATTAAAAGCACTAGTGCCACATAAAAAGCACCTAACCATCAGGTTGATCATATGATGTATGTAAATTGTGTGAAGCAACTCCAGTTACCTTCTGTCCTACATTGCAGACAACAAAAGATTTCCTGACAAACAAACTTCACATCTATGCTGGTAATGATATTAAATAGCAGTGATCATTTGACCATCAGGTTGAGTCATGTGATGTAATATGTAAATTGTATGAAGCCACGCAATGCTACCATAACCAGGTAGATAACATGATCAGTGCTGACCCAGGTTAAACAACTACTGCAACATTATTATTTAAATATAGTTACAGAACCATCAGTGATATATAAGATGACTGGGCTGTTAAACCTTAGATGTTTTAGCCAGGGATATATAGCAGTACCAGTGGTCGGAATTGAACTGTCAACCATTCAGAGAATAGAATGGTATTTAATCACGTCCACCCTCTGCAACTTGCTACGGCTACGGCTACGTAAATGTGATCGTCGTAGTTTGGATGTTGTCTACAATAATGCAGAAATCCACGACAATATGTTGAAATCTTTAGACCTTTGAAATAACTGAGTGCAGGGTTTTACCAATGTTGTCCCCATAGTCCACCATAAAGCCTCTGGGAAACTGTAAGCATATCCACGATAGTAACTATCTAGAATGCTATAACAGATATTTCATATATAGTAAGCTCTCGATTTAACGGACTAAAAGGGGGAGGGTGTGTCCGTCATACCGAATATCCGTGAAACAGAAGGTAACCTATAAGTTACTTCTTTTTTATAAAGCTTTAAAATATAATATACATTAGAGCACAATAGAAAGGGGGTCCGGTCCCCCATCTTTTTTTTTCCCCCGAACAAAAATAAGGGGTTTGCAGCATATTAGGAGGTCGGGGTACTTGATTCCACGCAAAAAATCCGAGTTTTTTTTTTTTAGGAAAGAATCAAATAATACCGTACTTTGTCGGTGAATTTCTACCTGTCTACATACACATATACTCTATTATATATATATATATATATATATATATATATATATATATATATATATATATATATATATATATATATATATATAGATAGATAGATAGATATACACCACGACTTCACAAAAAAATATGTTCAGCGTAAAATATACACAATGTAAATGTTACATTCTCTAAATATTTAATAACGAACAATGTAATTCCAATGATCCTGGGATTGAGGGGAGGGGTTCGGTCCCCCGTCTTTTCCGAACAAAAATAAGGAGTTTGCAGCATATTAGGAAGTCAGTGTACTTGATTCCACGCAAAAAATCCGAGTATTTTTTTCTCTCTTAGTGAAAATCGTGCGGGTGAAAGAATAAAATAATACCGATTTTTTCCTCGAAATATTTTCAAAGATGAACCAAGTACTTACATTTGACAAGTTCATTGTTATATGTTTGTAATGTAGCACCTTGAAGAGTCATTTCTGTTGCTTTTTGTTATCTGCCACAACACAACAATTAAGCTAATTACGATAATAGAGCATAGAAATAAAAATAGAGGAAAATATTACGAAAATTGGCTTCCGCACAGTGAAACGACTGCCATCATCTCCCTTTGTAACTATGACAACATTGGCGGGACACTTCAGTGCGCAGCTGTTGTTTACGTTTGTATTTTATTTAAGTACAGACTAAAGCTACACACATTTATTCTAGTTTCCAATAATTTGTTTTTTCAGATATATTTAAATAAATTTACATCACATGTATTTAATTGCTGAGGAAAGTTTGTGTCATAATATTTAAACGGATTTGTTTTTTTTTTTCTTCAGGTTGCATATCGTTGCTGCTGTACAGCTAATGTTATTGTTCACTTCCGTTAGAGACCAATTTTATTTATACTTTTATCTTATTAAAAATGTCTTAATAGTGAAAGTGGATTCATTTAATAGTAGAAAAATACATTTTACGAATTTTAATCCCGGCAAAAATGTCTTCCCAAGAAATAGAAACTTGGGTCAACGATAAATTACATGATATCCTCGGAATATCTGATAAATATATTTCACTTTATTTAATTGAGCTGGGCACCAAGTCGCACAGTCCGCAGGATTTTGTCAACAGGATAGAAGATACAAACACAATTGATGTGGATGACAACGTCATTAGTTTCTGTTCAGAATTATGGAACAAGGTAAACTATCTCTTTCGCAATGATTTGATATCTTAAGGTCTTGATTTCTATTTTTCTGTGTCACAGGGCTTGAAATTTCCCTCTTCAATATCAGAAAATTAAACACACCCATCCACACACACACATACATATATATATATATATATATATATATATGCACATGTAGATTGTACCGTGTTTAGGCAATCCTATGTGTGTGAATAGTATTCTAAAGTATTTCCATGTAGCTTGCTATATTTGAGAAATATATTGACGCAAGAGTGGCTGTGTGGTAAGAAGTTTGCTTCCCAACCACATGGTTCCAGTTTCAGTCTCACTGTACGACATCTTGAGCAAGTGTCTTCTATTATACTGTATTGAATGACTGTTGATATCACCTCCGCAACTGAGCACTTATGCCGCCAGCCGCTATCGTTCCCATCAGCTAAGATTCTGCGTGATACTGAAGCTAGGTCCTGTTTTGTGGTCACTGCATTTTTTTTTTTTTTGCATGCCAAAGTCCATTTTTGGGGATTTTAGAGTCAATTGATCAAGAACTTACAGAATAAATTTCCTCTCTAGCTAACATGTCCTGTCTGAGCATTAGGTATCAAAGAGTACAATATGCAAAGTTTTCCTCCCTTTTCAGGAGAGTAGAACAAAGGTCCCCACTGTTTTTGACAGCGTGGGGCACTAGAGATTAAACGAGGGAAATTACTGACACACTTCAAATAGGAACTGAAGCAAATTTTTTTTAAATCAGAAAACGTAGAAATGGCGACCCCTATGAGTAGTCATGCTGTTTCTATGTTGACTGATAAAAACGTCGACGAATGGTGTCAAGTACAATGCACCGTGTGTACCGGCTTCGAAAAAGAGGCCAGTGAGGAAGCCAAAGAAGTATTAGGTGTAGAAGAGGTTCGTGTCGGCCACGGACATATAGTGATACGTTTGCCCGTAAAGAACACGTCCAAGGTTCTAACTTTAAATGGTGTTGACAATTGCGCAGTCTTGATTCATGAAAATCTTCATTTTGGATTTGGAAGTAACGAGGAAGGATGTATGAAACAGCTTCAATATTTAGTTGAAAATGTTGATTGGAGAATGGGCTTAACGGTTTGGTCTGAAGTTTATTCCTTTCATTTGCCAATCTCTGAGAAGCCAGTTACATATCCTGTTGATTTTGGAAGTGTCATTCCTTCCTCTGCAATCCCACTGAAACCAAAGCAAGAAAAATCTAATAGAAAAGATTATGGCAAAAAGAAAAGAAGATGCAAGAGGGAAGAAAATGAAAATACGAATAAGGGAGATAAAGTTAGTGAGGAATTGATAGAGTGTGATGTGAATATTGAGGAGAAAGTTGACGACGAGAGTTCTGCTAATATCACTGCTGGGGTCACTGAAGCCAAAACCACTAGGAAATCAAAAAGGCCTTTCGATCCAACAAAACCAACATTTCGAGTCACTTGTCACAGAAGTGGGGAAAATCACACCTTCAGCTCAATGATTGCAGCAGCGAATTTTGGTGGTGCAATACAAACTTATTTTGAATGGAATGTTGATATGAAAAATTTCAATATTGAAGTTATTCTGAGAATTGTTGATGACAGTGTTTCTGTTAGCATTGCTCTTACCAAAGAGAGCTTACACCGGCGCTTAATTACAAATTTCGGACCGACAACTCTTCGTGCAACCACTGCCTATAACATGCTCAGACTTTGCAAAATTCAGGATGGAGATGTTGTTTGTGACCCTATGTGTGGAAGTGGAGCAATTCCAATCCAGGCCTCAGTTTGTTGGCCCCAAACCTGGAACATATGTGGGGAGATTCATCATAGAGCGATGGAAAAAATTGAAGGTAACATTAATGCTGTGAATGAGCAACGGAAAGAGAAGATGCTGCCTCAGCTTGGTATCGATGTTTTCAAATGGGATGCTTGTCATTTGCCACTTGCCAGCCACAGTGTAGATGTTTTCATCACTGACTTGCCATTCGGGAAAAGAAGTGGCTCAAAGAAAAACAACTGGAAATTATATCCTGCAGTAATGTATGAAATGGCACGGGTTGCCAAGCTGAACACTGGTCGGGCCTGTCTTCTTACCCAGGACAAAAAGTGCATGTTTAAGTGTATGCAGCATTTTGCCAAATACTGGAAGAAACAGTCTTACCTTTGGGTAAACATTGGCGGGCTGGCTGCTGGTGTGTGGTTATTCCGAAGAACATCTGCTAAGCTTTCTGGAGCTCCAGTTTCAACTCTGTGGCATTCTCCACTACCAGAAAACTGTCCTCAAGAAATGCCAGTTCCAGACAATCAAATTCCAGATCTGTAAAATGGGATCTAATGAATCCACATATTTTTACATTGAACTTTTTCTCTTTATTTTAAAAAATTTTTATTGTGTTTAGTTTTATATTCTTTCTATTTCCTTTTTCACTGGCATCAATCCATTTACAATCATTAAACACTAAGGTTGGATGATGGGGATAGCAACAAATACATATGCACTTCACATAAAGTTTCTATAGAACCTTATATGCATGTAATGAGCTTAACAATAGAAATGTTTGGGGCCATTTTTGTATTCTCTAAAGTAGAGATTATTTCTTCATTCAAAAAAGAAAAGAAAATATACAAAATCTGCATTTTTAGAGAATTGCCAAACAAAAATAATATAAATTTATATTAAACTTATACAACTTTCATAATAAAATTGATATTAGTTCATGCTTTACAGAATCAAAATAAAACAAAAATGTTGTCAGTGAACAGGTCGCGGTCTCAAAGCGACGAAAATATTTTGACAAATTAAATTTAAATGTTGAACTGAATCTAACGGATTTTGTGTGTTATTTTAAATGGCTTATAAACACCTTCCACGCTGCAATTGTTTTCGTTCCAGCACACGATATCAGATCAGGTCACTTGCTATGCAGGTACATCTCCGTAATATATTTTTATGATTGAAATATATGTGTCAGCTGCTATCATGAATTTCATCTTCAAGCTATAGTTTGCTTATACTTTTTATTTCAGGCTTTCCCTATGCATTGTCTAGTTGTAGGTGAAACTTGATTGAACAGATATATTAGCATAGGCATTCCATCCATGACCATCCTATCTTATTATATATCTGGAATTGCATTTTCCAATGTGGCCTTTCTTTCTTTTAAGACAATCGATGGAACTTGGTTGCTGGAAGCTCCTTTGTTGGCTGCTGGTGTCGTATGTTTATAACAATTTGCAAACGAGAGGGAGAATAGTTATGAGAAAGAGCAGTGAGAAGTGATATCTGAATTTTCAGTTAACCTAAGAGTGAATACGAGTTCCCCTGTCTCACATCATTATATAGTAGTGTTCTATATCAGGGGTTTTCAAACTTTTTGACTTGTGGACCCCTTTATATTTCAGGCTTTACCTTAGAGACCCCCTTATAAACGCTTGTGAAATTTATACATAGATATTTGCTTAAAATAACATATACTTTTACATTTATTTATTTAACAGTATTTAACAAATAGGTTTATTGTCAATTATACACACAGGATTTTTTTAATACATACTTACTGAGAAGGATGTACTTGCTTGGCTCTGCACGGACCCCCTGTCTTGGCTTTCCACGGACCCCCTGTGGTCCGCGGACCACAGTTTGAAAACCCCTGTTCTATATAATTTGAGAGTTGTATCACTTATCTAGAAAAGACCACAAAACAATCTACCACATTCTTCATCTAAGAGTGTTATTACCCGAGTTCACTCATATGTAAGAATGTGTGTTTATATATGCAATTGCGGTTGAAACTGAAGGCACTGGATTATCTTATGTATGTTAATGAATTCAAACCTTGCTGGTTTAATTATTTTATTGTGCTACTGAGCTAGATTCACATAACCCCACTAAGTTTAACTGACTAGAATAAAATAGGTGCTACATAGTATGAAGGACATTCAGCTATTATTGCAAAGGCAGCTTTCTCTTTTTTTTTTTCATCTGATAAGCAAGAAGAAAACAGGTAAAACAGCTAAGTAATAGTTTAATATTGTATAACCAAGGATATAATATACTTAAAAAATTGTAAAATGCAACAGGATCTAGAAGATATCTGGTACTCTATGGGGGTGGGCATCCAGCCATAAAAACCAAACCAAAACAGACTGGAGCCTGGTGCAGTTCTCTGTTTTACCAGTTCCAGTGGAACCATCTTACCCATGCCAGCATGGAAAACGGATGCTAAAGGATAATGATGATGACATTATTTGAGAAGCACTGTGGCAGGGTGTAATTCAAGGGACATTTCATTGCTATTTTAAGCAGCTATGTGGAGGCTCTCTCATTCGCTTTAAAATGAAGATTTTCTTGCTGATTGTAATCGTATTTATAATGATGTTGGTTAATGATGATTGCGATGCTGTTTTCAGGTACCACACAAACAAGCTCCTGTCAAAGCATCACACATTGCAGAGAAAGCAGCCAAAGAATTGGTACAGAAAAACAAAAGCTATACTCTCGTTTCAGATGATGATGATGATGATGATGATGATGATAGTGAAGAAGAAAAATTTGTTCCCAAAAAGGTAAGTAAACTCTAGTTTACCCTTTAGCTTATTTATATACATTATATATATTGATAGAAGTGACAATGTGTATGTGTATATATATGTATATGTGTGTATATATATGTGTATATATATATGTGTGTATATATGTATGTATATATATGTGTGTATATGTATATATATATATATATATATATATATATATATATAACTGGGCGTTGTGTGTGTTTATTGAGCAAAAACACCTAAAGCTCCATGAACTCTGGCAGGAGGTGGTGGTGACCCCTGTTATACTCTTTCGCCCCAACTTTCTCTCACTCTTACTTCCTGTTTCTTGAGTAAAGCTGCGATGGACTGGTGTCCCGTCCAGCTGGTGGGGAACACATACGCCATAGAAACCGGGAAACCAAGCCCATGAGCCTAGCTAGGCTTTAAAAGCGCACACAAAACACACACACATGTCTGAATAGCTCGAGAGCAGATTATATACTCAGCTGGGTCAAATTGTTTGCATGCATTACAGAAATGTCATTCTGCCGGTACTTCTGTACCAAGGTTGATATTTACATAATATTGTGTGTGTATATTATTCCGACCTAACGAGGTGCCTCAACTTAAGCACCTAATTCAACCGAATCTCACTTATACATACATACATACATATATATATATATCTATATATATATATATATATATATATGTATATATGTATATATGTATATATATATCTGTATTGATCAGACTGCTGGTCACAATGTTCTTCCATTTCTTTCTTTATTGCATCCTTTTTTTCCATCTTGGCCCAACTCATTTAACTAAATTGTTTTCCCGTTGTTGTGGACACCATTTGGCAACGGCACCAACTTGCCTGTTGTCTGGCCCAACAGAACTTGTCCTGGTTAGATTGGTGCCTTTTGAACCCTACAAACAAACACCCCTCTTGCTCACAAATTGTGTTAGCCATATAGAATTAATTCATTAATATTTTCTTACGTTTTTACCCACAGAAAACAAAAACAGAAAAGAAACGCCAATTCCGTAAGAAGCAGGTATCTTCAGAGAGCAGCTCTAGTGAACCAGAAGGGTGAGTCATTAGATTGATATTTTATTGATATTTGTAAAGTGGTGAGCTGGCAGAATCATTATCATGATGGGCAAAATGCTTAGCAGCATTTCATCCATCTTAAAGTTCTGAGTTCAAATTCCGCTGAGGTTTGGATTTGCTTTTTTGTCTATACAGGGTTGATAAACTTAAGTACCAGTTGAATACTGGTATCAATGTAATCTCTTGGAATCACTGGCTTTCTGCCAAAATTTGAAATCAATTTTATTGATATTTATTCAACATTAATGATCATGATGATTGTTGTGATAGTTGTTGCACTTCTTTTCCTCCTTCTTTTCCTCCTCCTCCTTCTTTTCCTCCTCCTTCTCCTTCTTTTCCTCCTCCTTCTCCTTCTTTTCCTCCTCCTTCTTTTCCTCCTCCTCCTCCTCATCATTATTGCCATTGTCAGCAGCTAAATATTTTCCCTCTCCACTTCCCTTTATTCTAGTGATTCATATGGAGATCTTGACAAAGATTTGAGCAGCAGTGATAGTGAAGATGAACTGGAGAAAGAAGAACGAGAACGTCTTCGTGACTTGCAAGAACGGGACGACTTTGCCTCGCGTCTCCAAAAGAAAGACAAAGAGAGAACAAGGCACGTTGGGTCAAAATCTGATAAAAAGGTAAACCACATTATGTTTGGAAAAAAAACAGTCTTTCATACACCTGTAATGTTACAATCAACCCTTGTTTTTGTTCCTGTTGCTTTCTTTCTTTTTTTTTTTTTAAATATTCATTTGCCACCCCTCTCTCTTTGATTTTTCCTGACCAAAAATAGTGACATTTAGATCATTTTTCTCTCAGGCTCATTTAGACCAAAATTACTGATATTTAAATCATTGTACAAATCACCTCAAAGCATTCAACAATTGACACGAGAAGCTAAGGAAGATAACTCTGTATTCCACGACAGTCAGTAAAGTTAAAGAATTAATATTTTTAAAATGAAAATTCTTGTTTTTCCTTCACTCTTTGCTTCTTGGCATGTATCTATTTACCATTCTGACCCTATACTCAGTAAGTCTGTTACTTTTTGCAACTATCTATCCCCTGCCAAATGTTGGTAATCCATGTGAGAAAGAAAAATTTCACTTTCCAACACACTGTAATTTCTGGTCTACATAACTGCTATCTTCTCTTCTTTTTTTTTTTGTCTGTTTTACGATAGATTCTACTCTGATATATCTAATTACATACCAACTTTACCTGAGGTCACCCAACACATCTGTCCTCCCCCCCCCCCCCTGCCACCCATGTTGTCTCCCCTCCCTCAGGCTCTGCACTCAATCCTTCATCATCATCACCGTTCTTTAACATCTGTTGTCCATGCTGGCATGGATTAGATGATTTGACTAGAGCTAGCAAGCTGGAGAACTGCCCGTTGTCCCAGTTTGATTTGGCTTGGTTTCTATGGCTGGATGCCTTTCCTGACGCCAACTACTCTACAGAGTGTGTTGAGTGATTTTGATCAGGCAGCAGCACAATCACTTTTACGTGGCTCCAGTATGAGTGCCTTTTATGTGGCACTCTCCCTGAGAATTGGAATGCATCTGGAACTTCTCCTTTTCCCATCATCTATTCAACCCCATCAATGTCAGATGGAAAACCTGTAAAAGTCATGTCTGTTGCCACTTCCTCCTTATTAAACAGCGAAAATGATGGTGAATAGTTGCTGTTTCTGTGTTTTTTCCATCCATCTAATATGTCTGTTTTCTTTGTCAGGCAGCAGAAGAAGCAAAGCGCCGTCTTCAATTAGAGTTGAAAGGCAGAGTGAAAATAGTGGGGGATCAGCGTAAAAAGTCCCGTCGAGAATACTTAAAAAAAAGACAGAATGACAAACTTGATGATTTAGAAATGGAAATCCAAGATGAAGAATATCTGTTTGGTGATTTTAGGTAAGTAGGAGTTTCAGCTTCTCTGGTTTTCACTGCTTTGAATATCCATAGCAGATGTTCAACTCATGCCTAGTGAGGTACCACTGAGTTGTTACCAAGCAAGCACTTGTACATGGCACCAGCACAAGGCTCTCGCAAGCTGATCTTCTTCATCAGCGGGAGCAGCACCAACACTTCTGCTGCGGAGGCTGGTTCTTCTTGAGTACAGCAAGACACCAGGTATCTTGGTCCTTTGTCATCTTCTCCATAAAGTTCAGTGTCTTGAGGTCATCCTGCAGTACTTCATCCAATTACTGAAAGTATGTCTGCTTTTATTAAAAACCAAGCTATGTCTGTGCTTTTGTTAAAAACGAAGCCTGCTTCTATATAATGTTCTATAGTGATTACTTCTGTGTAATATTCTGTTTAGGCAGTTTCTATGGAATTATTTTGCTAGCCTGCTTCTTTATAATTTTCTATGTAGTTCCTTTTATGTAATGTTCTATCTCGACAACTTATGTGTCATGTTCTTCCTTGTCTGTTTCTTTATAATAATGTTCCATTTAGGCAGCTTCTATGTAATTTGGTGGGGAAACAAAATGAAACAAACAATAAAAGACATGTGTGGTTTGTTTTGATAGGCTGTCACGGCGAGAACAAAATGAACTGGAATATAAGAAGAAAGTGTTAACATATGCGAGACAACATCGTGAAGCTGCTGCTGTGGAGAAGATCAACCGCTACTACATCCCAAAAGATGACGTGGTAAGATTCACAGCTTCACCAGCTAAACTTCCTTAATTTTTCTCTAAGTGTTTGCGTGAGTCATGTAGAACAATAACCTATTGTTTTGGCAGAGTAATTCCTGGTTCTTAATCCATAGCTTGCAATTCATTGTCATCATCATCCACTTTCCATGCTGGCATGGGTTGGATGGTTTGACCAGAGCATAATATATACCTACATCATCAGTGTGTGTGTGGTATTATATTCTGAGTTCAAATCCCATTAAGTTTCACTTTGCTTTCCATCCTTCTGAGCTCAGTAAAATAAGTACTGGAATACTTGGTGACTTTGTACCTATAATTTAAAGGATCAGCCTATTACATACTGTATCATGTTGAGAATCATTATGTTCAGGGCACAAATGTCTGGAATACGCAACCACTTCCTCTAGATTACAATACGATCAAAAGGTTGTTGTTTTGGAACACTTGCTGAAACCGATGTAAGATCCATTAGCATGTGTATATGTAGGTATGTTTGTATGTGTGTGTATTTTTTTTTCCTTTTGTGTGTGCATCAATATCAAATTCTTTATGACACCTCACCCCATATGTTTATAGAAACCTAATGACAAATATGTGGAAGAACCAAATGAGAAGGGTCCAAATGCAGAACAGAGGCGCTGGGAAGAAGAACACCTGAATGCTGCTGTGATGAAATTTGGTGCCAGAGATGCCAAAGAAAAATACAAGGAGAAGGTAAATTCTTTAATTCTTCAATAATGAAGTTATGGATTGTCTGATGTTTATGTGTGTGTGTATATATATTTTTTATGTGTGTGTGTGTGTGTGTGTGAAGGCACATGGCCTATTGGTTAGAGCAGCAGACTCACAGTTGAGGGATCGCAGGTTTGAATCTCAGACTGGGTGATGTGTGTGTTTATGAGTGAAACACCTAAGCTCCACATGGCTCCAGCAGAAGGTAATGGTGAATTTCTGCCAACTCTTTGGCCATAACTTCTCTTTCACTCTTTCCTCCTGCATCTTGCAGTGCTCACCTGTGACAAACTGGCATCCCATCTAGGTGGGGAACCTATATGCCAATGAAAGTGGGAAACTGGCCCTTATGAGCCAGGCATGGCTTGAGAAGGAACAAACAACAACTACAACACACACACACACACACACACACACACACACACACATATAAATAAAGATAAAGCTCCTTCTTGAGTCATAGACTCATAAGACCAATTTCCCAATTTCTGTGGTATATAAATTTGCCCCTGGGCAGGATGCCAGTCCATGCTGGATTACTCATTTTTGTTAGCTGAATGGGCTGAAGTAATGTGAAATGGAGTGTTTTGCTTAAGAGCAAAGCACATCACTTGGTCCAGCAATCAAAACCACAATTTTATGATCATGAATCTAACACCTTAACCACTAAGCCATGTATCTCCATATATATATATATATATATATATATACATATATATCATCATCGTTGTTTAACGTCCGCCTTCCATGCTAGCATGGGTTGGACGATTTGACTGAGGACTGGCGAACCAGATGGCTGCACTAGGCTTCAATCTGATCTGGCAGAGTTTCTACAGCTGGATGCCTTTCCTAATGCCAACCACTCCTAGAGTGTAGTGGTTGCTTTTATGTGCCACCGGCACGAGGGCCAGTTATGCGGTACTGGCAATGGCCACTCTCAAATGGTGTTTTTTATGTGCCACCTGCACAGGAGCCAGTCCAGCGGCACTGACAACAGCCTCACTCGAATGTTTTTTCACGTGCCACCGGCACAAGTGCCAGTAAGGCGACGCTGGTAATGATCACGTTCAAATGGTACTATTTACGTGCCAACAGCACAGAAGCCAGACAGCTGCTCTGGCACTGATCATGCTCGGACGGTGCTGTTAGCGCTCCACTGGCACAGGTGCCAGTCATCGAATTTGGTTCAATTACGATTTTGATTTCATTTGCCCCAACAGGTCTTCGCAAACAGAGTTTAGTGTCCAATGAAGGAAAGGTTGGCATGGGTGCCAGTCGTTGGTGTTTATGTATGTAGTAATGTATGTATATATATTAATGCATGTATGAATTTCTGTGGGTGTTTAAGTGTGTGTATATATATGTTTCTGTCTAAATGTACTCTATCATATAATTGGTGATGTGGTCACCTGCAACGTACATGGAGTTCTATTAAATGGGCTTGCTGTTTTTTAATACCCATGCTTCAGTATGGGCATAGACCAAGGGTCGAAGCCAACAAAAGTGTGAGAGTATATGTGGCATGTGTGTGTGTGGGGGGGATCTTTCTTTTAAGGAGATAACATGTTTATAATTCTCACTCCCTGACAGGTGAAAGACTATGACCTAATTATGGATGATGAAATAGAGTTTATTCAAGCCCTCAAGTTACCTGGATCTAAGGGCAAAACTGTGAGTATCTCTCTGGCCTTTTTGTTTTTATCCTGATGTTGTAATTCATGTTGTTTAGCCCTTGGTCATCTCTGATCCAGTAGACCTATGATTAAAGCTATACCAGCCATGACCATCTCACCTTGAGGTGTTACATTATCTAATGTTTACTTTTTAAAGATTATAGGGATTTGATTTGAGTTGCTACTTCTAGCATGTCAAACCTACATATATCAGGCACTGTCATTGACGTGTGAGTAATAGTAGTAGTATCAGCAGCAGCAGTAGTAGAACTGTCTTCATGTTAATCTTGTTATCAGTTAACAAACTTTTTAAATCAAACAGTTTAATTGGATTTATTTGTGATTAAATCATTAACCCTTTGATGTTTAAATTAGTTACATTCAGCCCAAATATTCTACCCATTTTATATTCAAACTGGCCATATCCAGCCTCTCACACTTACCCTACAATGCTTGATTAATTCAAATTGATGTGAATAAATAAGCAATACATTGACAGACTAATCTGAATGCTAAAAGGTTTAAGTAATTTAATGCTTTGATCTCTTTAGAAATAGATTAATACTTTAATCCAACAGTAACAGATTAATGTTGTTTTCTAATCTTTTAGTAACAATTAGATACTATAATCCTTGTATTTATTCTTGCCTTTAACCCTCCAACGCGGAGTATAGGCCACTTATAATTGAATTCCATGTCACATAATTTCTCGCTTCTGTACTTATACTCTGCCATGAATGTTCCCCTTTCTCTAGTTCCTTTTGTGTTGATCTACGGTCATGAGTTCTTAGGCCTACCCCTCTTTCTATATCCATCTGGATTCCACTGTAAAGCACTTTTCGCTGCATTTGGTGTGTCCTTTCTAATTGTGCTACCAATCCACTTCCACTTTCTCTTAAATATTTGTTCTCTAATCAAAACTTGATTCGTTCTTTGCCATAGCTCCATATTGCTTGTAGTAATACTTTAATGTATTAGTTTATTAGCTGTGGATTAATGTTTTAATCTTGCAAGCAATAGATTAATGAATTAAAATGGATTAAAATTTCATTTTACTAATAAATTTATGCCTCAGTCCCACTAACAATCCATTAATGCTTTAATTGCACCTTTATTAATTAATCCTTTAATTAGTGTTGTAATTATACATTCATACTTTAATCAGAGCCTGTCAAACTGTCTACCCCATGCCAGCAATTCATTCATTTCTAACTTTTCCCCCTTTTTTTTTGGCTTTGTCTGTTTCAGAAAGATGTCACAGAACCAGCAATCAGCTCAAGTGACCTTAAAAAAATGTCTATCTCAGAAACACGGAAATCACTGCCAATCTATCCATTCCGGGATGACTTAATTGAGGCAATCCAGGACCATCAAATTCTGATTATTGAGGGAGAAACTGGATCCGGCAAAACCACTCAGATTCCTCAGTATTTATATGAAGCAGTTAGTGTCTTATAATATTGATATGTACCCCTTTCGTAGAGTTTTGCTGGTTTGCATGATGATTGGGATAGAGTTTAGGGTCCATGATGTTTGAGTATTGACATATGGGTATCTAAAGACAGAAATTAGTGGGGTTTTTTCCAAAAACATGTTAGGGCTTACTACTGTCAATAATAAATGATGACGGTACTAAACTATTATATATAATGTTTATATTTTATATTAACCCTTTAGCACAGCGATTCCCAGCTTATTATAGGTCTTTGACTATAAGACTGTAAAATTGTTGGTGAAGGCACCATGGCTTAGTGGATAGGGTATTTAACTCACAATCGTATGGTTGTGATTTCGATTCTTGGCAGCACATTGTGTCCCTGAGCAAGGCACTTTATTTCGTGTTCCTGCAGTCAACTCAACTGGCAAAAATGTGTTGTACCAAGAATTCAAAGGGACCAGCCTTGTCACATTCTGTCATGCTGAATCTTCCTGAGAACTATGTTAAGGGTACACGTGTCTGTGGAGTGCTCAGCCACTTGCTTGTTAATTTCACAAGCAGGGATCAGATCAGCTGGAACCCTAACCCTAACCAGCAGAGTGCCAGTTTTCTTTTTTTTTTTTTAAATTGTTGACACTAAACAAGTAAGTGTCTGGTTACATACTCTTTTACTTGTTTCAGTCTTTTGACTGTGGCCATGCTGGAGCACCGCCTTTAGTCGAGCAAATCGACCCCAGGACTTATTCTTTGGAAGCCTAGTACTTATTCTATCGGTCTATTTTGCCGAACCGCTAAGTTACGGGGACATAAACACACCAGCATCGGTTGTCAAGACATACAAACACATACACACATACATATATATATACATATATACGACAGGCTTCTTTCAGTTTCTGTCTACCAAATCCACTCACAAGGCTTTGGTCGGCCCGAGGCTATAGTAGAAGACACTTGCCCAAGATGCCACGCAGTGGGACTGAACCCGGGACTATGTGGTTGGTAAGCAAGCTACTTACCACACAGCCACTCCTACGCCTATGCATATATATATATATCATCATCATCATCATCATCGTTTAATGTCCGCTTTCCATGCTAGCATGGGTTGGACGATTTGACTGAGGACTGGCAAACCAGATGGCTGCACCAGGCTCCAATCTGATCTGGCAGAATTTCTACAGCTGGATGCCCTTCCTAACACCAACCACTCCAAGAGTGTAGTGGGTGCTTTTACGTGCCACCGGCACGAGGGCCAGTCACACAGTACTGGCAATGGCCACACTATATATATATATATATATATATATATACGATTATTAGTATTATTAAAGCAGTAAACAGGCTGAATCATTAGCACTTTGGACAAAAAGCATTGTGACATTTCTTTCAGTTCTTTTCATTTTGAGTTCAAATACTGCCATGGTGAACTTTGTATCTCATTCTTTTGAAGGATTTGATGTAATTGACTTGTCCCTTTTCCTCAGAATTGCTGGTCTGGTGCTAAAATTTAAAACAGTTGTTATTATTATTTATTAATATAGGGTGTCGAGCTGGCAGAATCGTTAGCATGTCATCAGACAAAATGCTTAGCATCATTTCTTCTGACTTTATGTTCAGATGTCACTGGGGTCAACTTTGCCTTTCATTGGGGGGTCGATAAAATAAGTACCATTTGAAAACTAGATCAGCAGTTTCAGGGGAGTGGGTAAGTTAATTACATCAACCCTGAAAATATGAACGGCGAAGTCAACCTCTGTCGAATTTGAACACAGAATGTGCAGACAGACAAAATGCCACTATGCAATTTGCGCAGCATGCTAACTTATCTGCCAGCTTGCCATCTTAAATGGACATAGAATATTTTTGATAATGATGACAATGTGTGTGTGTGAATATTTGTTAATAAGTTTGGTCTATTTGCAGGGATATTGTAAAAACAAAATGAAAATAGGCTGCACACAACCAAGGAGAGTAGCTGCCATGTCTGTTGCAGCTCGGGTTGCTGAAGAAATGTCTTTCAAGTTAGGGAATGAAGTAAGTATTTCAGAAACTTTCCAAAAACATCCATGTTTTTCATGAATCACACGTGGTGTGAAGTATTTGTGTGGAACAGTGGTTTTGACAAGTTAGTTTACTCAGCTCAGTCTAACCAGCTGTTGGTAAGTACCACTCTCACATTCACACTCAGTGGTGAAGTTAGTTATTGTAATAATATGGTGGGTTCAGTCCTCACTAAAGGCAGTCCCATATTCTACTTACATCATTTCATCTTCCTCAATCACAGGATTGTTTATTCTTTAATTCTTTTCCTTGTTTCAGTCATTTGACTGCGACCATGCTGGAGCACCACCTTAAAGGGTTTTAGTTGAAGAAATCGACTCCAGGACTAATTCTTTGTCAGCCTAATACTTATTCTATCGGTCCCTTTTGCTGAACCGCTTAGTTATGGGGGCATAACCACACCAGCATCTGTTGTCAAGCAATGGTGGGGTGACAAACACAGACACCAGGCACACACACATAAATATATACATATTTATATATACGACAGAGCCCCCTTCAGCCTCCATCCACTAAATCCATTTACAAGGCTTTGGTAGGTCTGAGGCTATAAAAGAAGACACTTGCTCAAGGTGCCATGCAGTAGGAGTGAACCATGTGGTTGGGAAGCAAGCTTCTTATCCCACAACCACATAATTTTCAAGCATCATTGGACTGACTGTTTCCCCACTAACTCTAGATTCACCAAATTCTATATACCCTCCCCTATAGCAATAATCAGAATATTGAGTCACTCAACATTAGAAGTGCCACTGATTTCAATAAGCTGAATCACCTGTTT
Source organism: Octopus bimaculoides (assembly GCF_046866305.1). NCBI lineage: Eukaryota > Metazoa > Mollusca > Cephalopoda > Octopoda > Octopodidae > Octopus > Octopus bimaculoides. The sequence goes on along the minus strand of NC_142950.1, from coordinate 23,033,238 downwards.
AGAAAATAGCTTCATCCATAACACCTCATTGGTCCTGTACTACCCTTGTTATGTCTCCTATAACACCTTCTACTGATGCAGTCATATGTTCACAACACACCTACTAATGCAACACCATAACTACCGATAATTGTATCAGCACTCCTTCAGAAGGAACTCAAATGATTGAGTGGCTGCTTAATCTAGCATTGTGTTGTGTTTATTCTTAAGCAAAACACTTCACTCAGCTCAACCTCACTTAAACCCACCAACCTTTTCTTCTCTCTTCTAGGTGGGCTACAGTATCAGGTTTGAAGATTGTACATCTGAGCGGACCATACTGAAGTACATGACCGATGGGATGTTGCTGAGAGAGTTTCTCAGTGAACCAGACCTGGCCAGTTACAGGTAGTAGGACCTCTTATACACACTGCTCTCTCTCTCTCTCTCTCTCTCTCTCTCTCTCTCTCTCTCTCTCTCTCTCTCTCTCTCTCTCTCTCTCCCCTCTCCCCCCCTCTCTCTCTCATAAGTGGCTTGTCTGTTTCCCCATGTGTTCATTCTATTGTCCGTAAAAAAAGTCTGTTTTTTTGTGCTTTGTTTATATTCCCGTTCCTTTTTGACATCCTGTACCCGGATATGCATCTATATATACATGTAGATGTAAGCAGGTACATATATGTATGTTTACATGCATATGCTCATATATAATTTGTATTACTATATATATATATATATATATATATATATATGTGTATCCCTATATATATATATATATATGTGTATCCCTATATATACATATATTTACATGTGTATATGTTTGTATGTAAATGAAGCCCAAGCCTGTTTATTTGCATCATTATTTCTCTCTCTTTCTCTCTGTCTCTCTTTCTCTCTCTCCCAATATATATGTGCATGTGTGTGTGTGTATTTATATATATATAAGTATTATTATTTAAAACAGTTTGATTTGGTTCCATGCAGCTTAAAGTTTCACAGGGCTCTAACAGAAGCCTGTCTCTTTCAGCCTGAAAGAGACTTCTGTTAGAGGCCTGCGAAACTTTAATTTGCATGGAACCAAATCAATCTGTTTTAAATAATACATATAACTCCTACTAAATGTGTTGAGTGTCCTTTTCTTTCATTTGTCCACTCATGGACAATAGGTATTAAATGATGATGATATATATATATATATATATATATATATATATAAGAATTTAAGGATTGGAGAAAACGCATGTTATAATTGCATACTTTATTGTAATCCTTTGAAACATATGTAGGAATAAAGTATGCAATTATAACATGCGTTTTCTCCAATCCTTAAATTCTTAAATATACTCAAATACCCAAAATTTCAAGGAGTTCCTGCCTTAAAAACAGGAACTAAACCACAGTTATTTTGTGTTCTTTGCTACATTGGTTTCTATTAACCCATTTATTCTATCAGAAGAATTTTTATTCATTAAGATAGAAGAAATACACATAATTATATATATATATATATATATATATATATACACACACATATATACACACATATAAATATATCAACAACCATTATTGTTTCCTTTCTTCAGTGTCATCATTGTTGATGAAGCCCATGAACGGACCCTTCACACAGACATCCTGTTTGGGTTAGTGAAAGATATTGTCCGCTTCAGACCAGATTTGAAGTTGCTCATCTCCAGTGCTACACTTGATGCTGAGAAGTTCTCAGAAGTAAGTTTTCTCTTGGCCCTGTTTTACCCCACCCCTTCTCCCAACTTGTTAGGAACTGGAATGATGTGGTATAGTGTGGATGTGTCTGTCATGAAACATTCAGAGTTCAGATCCCCACCAAAGTCAATTTTGCCTTTCATCCTTAATTAAATAAAATACCAGTCATGTCCTGGGGTCAGTAGTATCAACCAACACCAACTCTCAAAATTGTTGGTCTTGTACCTATATCAGAAACCATTATTATTGTTGTTGCTGTTATCGTTAAGGAAGTGAGCTGGCAGAGTCATTACCATGCTGGACAAAATGCTTAGCAGCATTTCTTCTGACTATGTTCCGAGTTCAAATGCTACTGCTGGGGCTGACTTTGCTTCTCATCCTTTCCAGATCGATAAAATAAGTATCAGTTGAACACTGGGATCGATGTAATCAACTTAACCCTTCCTCACGCAGAAACTGCTGGCCTTGTGCCAAAATTTGAAATTATCATTGTTGTTAGGGCACGTGACTTTGTCGTTAAGGTATTTGGCTCACAATCATAAGGTCATGAATTCAATTCCCAGTGACATATTGTGTCCTTGAGCAAGACACTTAATTTCACATCATTCCAGTCCTCTCAGCTGACAAAAATGAGTAGTACCTGTACTTCAAAGGGCCAGCCTTGTCACATTCTGTCACACTGAATCCCCTTGAGAACTACATTAAAGGTACACATGTCTGTGGAGTGCTCAGCCACTTGCATGTTGGGGTGAGCTGGCAGAATGTTACTCTACTGGACAAAATGCTTAATAGCATTTCTTTCTGAATAAACGTTCTGAATTCAAATATTGATGGTGTTGATTTTGCTTTTCATCAAATTAGTATAGCACTAGGGTTGATGTAATTGACTTGCTCATTCCTCCAAACTTGCTAGCCTGTGCCAAAATTTGAAACCATCACCATCATTATCATTATTAAGGTGGTAAGTAGCTTGCTTACCAACCATATTGGTTCCGGGTTCAGTCCCACTGCGTGGCACCTTCAGGCAAGTGTCTTCTAATCGGGCCGACCAAAGCCTTGTGAGTGGATTTGGTAGACGGAAACTGAAAGAAGCCCGTCATATATATATATATATATATATATATATATATATATATATATATATATATATATATATGTGTGTGTGTATGTATGTATATGTTTGTGTGTCTGTGTTTGTCCCCCCAACATCGCTTGACAACCGATGCTGGTTGACACAAACTTTTTCCTCAACCTAATAGTATTAAGGCAGTGAGCCAACAGAATCATGTGCATGCTGGGCAAAATACTTGGCGGCATTTTGCCTGTCTTTACGTTCTGAGTTCAAATTCCACTGAGGTCGACTTTGCCTTTCATCCTTTCAGGGTCGATAAAATAAGTACCAGTCAAGTACTGGGGTCGATGTAATCGACCATCCCTCCCCTAAAATTTCAGGTCTTATGCCTATAATAGAAAGGATCATTATTATTATTGTTATTCATCATCATTTATTTCATTTGATTTTAGGAAAATTGAAGCATGTCTTTGATAAATCTGGAATTTATAAAACTTATTTTGTGCACATGACTTTTGGCCCACCCTGTATATTCCCCACTTGTCTTTGTATATCTGAAATAACTTATGGAACCTTTACTCGATATGATCCGCATGCATGGCTGGCTATTCTAGAAACAGCTGTAAAAGATTCTTTACATTTATATTCTCTATCTAAATAAAACGTTTTTTTGCGAGTGATGCCAAATGTCTTGCATTTTCATTTTTTAGTTTAATCTATATCCACTTGCTCAAGGAGAAACCACTTCTAGCCATCTCTGATACACTGTCTCAACATCACATTTTTCAGCTGCAGTTCAAACTGGAGTTTTAGTGGTAAACTAAGCACTGATAGTGCCCACCTATTTACATTATGTCAGTTGATGAAAACTCCTTGTTTATTCTGTATCTAAATAACATTTACTGATGTTTACCTTTTCTCTGTCTCTTTCATTCCAGTTTTTCGATGAGGCTCCTATTTTCCGTATTCCTGGCAGAAGATTCCCAGTTGATATATTTTATACAAAGGTTAACCTACATACACTCAACTATCTTTCTTCATTGTGTACAACATTAAAAAAAAAGGCTTAGTATTTAGGGTGTTTGGCTCACAATCACATGGTTGTGAGTTCTACACCTGACGGTACATTGTATTCTTGAGCAAGACACTTTATTTCATGTTGCTCCAAGTCACACAGATGGCAAAAATGAGTTGTACCTGATTTTCAAAAGGGCTAGTCTTATCACACTGAATCTCTCTCAGAACTATGTTAAGGGTACATGTAATTGTGGCGTGCTCAGCCACTTGCACATTAATTTTACCAGCAAGCGGTTCTTTTGATCAGATCAACTGGAACCCTTGTCATCGTAATCAACGGAGTGTCAGTTACAACATATTTGCTGTGGCAGGTCCTTATGAGCGAGTTTTATTCTACTGAAATATGACCCTTTTGTCTGAACCTTTCTTTTATCATATGGTTGTTGTTATTTTAGCCCAGTGAAGGCATGTAGCTTTGTGGTTAATGTATTTAATCCACAGCTGTAAGGTCATGAGTTTGATTCTTGGTGGTACATTGTCTCCTTGAGCAAGGTGCCTTATTTCACATTGCTCCAGTCCACTCAGCTGACAAACATGTGTTGTACCTGTATTTCAGAGGGCCAGCCTTGTCATATTCTATGTCACACTGAATATCCCTGGGAACCATGTTAAGGGTATGCATGTCTGTGGAGTGCTCAGCCACATGCATGTTAATTTCACAAGCTGGCTGTTCTGTTGATCAGATCAACAGGAACCTTCATGATTTCAACAAACAAAGTGCCAGTTTAAACCCCAGGTCAACCCTGATGTGTCAGAACCCATAATCAAAGGCTTTCACACCATGACCATCCTCGTTTTTATGGCTATGATGGACTACATCGTTCAATATGTCCTTCAGATGGCAGTGTGGGAGTTCTTGAAGGTGCATGGCTGAGTGGTTAAAGTGTTGGGCTCACAATCATCAGATCATAAGCTCAATCTCTGGACTGGGTGGGTGTTGTGTACTTGAGCATCAATAAGATAAAATGATGGAAAATATTGTGAAACCATGATCAGACTTTGGGAAATCTGAAGAGATGATCCATATGTATAACATTGACTGGAAACCCAACTACTAAAGTCTAGCATACACTTCACACATAACATAACCAGTTCTATCTTTTCTACTGCCATAATGTACGTGGGACTACATTTTTTAATGTGTCTTTCCTCTTTCAAGATATTAGCGCAGTCTGAGTTAGGTTTGGTTACTATTTGTAATAGGTTCACCAACCATGTAGAAGATGTCTGTTAGAACACTATAGCTTGTCTTTTACATTGGTATCTTTTGTGGTTCATTTCAGGCACCAGAAGCTGATTATTTAGACGCTGCCATTGTAACCGTTCTACAGATCCATGTAACGCAACCACCTGGAGATATTCTGGTTTTCCTTACTGGGCAGGAAGAAATTGAAACAGCACAGGAAATTCTCTTGGTAAGTATCTACTGTTATATGGTTCAGTGAACCTAATTGTAAATGGGTTTCATGAGAGGATTACAGACAACTGTAAATAGACATCACAAATGTATCCAGTTCATGACACTACGTACGAGGTATGTTCTAAAAGTATCGAACTTTAACAGAGGATTTGTACATGTGGAGTGTTGGCAAAATTTGGCCCCAAAGTGGTGGTGGAGTAGCAGAAGCAACTTTGCATAGAAATCATCCATCTAACTATAAATAGGTACTATGAGGAAGTACAATATAACCATCAATATCTATGAAACACAAGATGTTTGTGTGTGTGTGTGTGTATGTGATGTGGGTTATGCACGTCCACAAATTAGCACGCATGTCGCTCCAATTTTAGGAGGACATTGTTCATGACCCTATCTGTGTGAAGGAGAGAGAGAGCAAGAGAGAGAGAGAGAAAGAAAGAGAGGGAGAAAGAAAGAAATAGTGTGTTTGTGACAAGGGGAGAAACAGAGTGTTTGCCAAGCGTCTAAAAAAAAAAATGAAAAAGTGGAAGAGGGAGACAAAGCGTATTACGAAAGAAAATGTAGCTAAGGAAGACAGAGTAAAATGCATTTTTTTTCTTAAACATGAGATATAGTTTCAAATATAAGATGTTTTTGAAAGACACTATATTCTATAATAAGATTATATATACTTTCTCACACAACAATTCAAATATATTTATTTTAAATCATTTATTTATTTGAAATCGTTCATCTTTCTCCCCCCCCCCCCCTCTCACTCTCACACATACTACTTTGGGAGCGAAAGAGTTTTGTTTATATTTCACAACAATGAAACAAAAACGTATGTAACAATTTGTCAGTCACCCCCCCCCCCCCCCCATCCGACCCGTTTTTCGGACCACAAAAAGGGTTTGGTAATTTTTCAGATTAACACCCGCACGATTTCCACTAGGGTGTTACGATTAGGATTAGGGTTAGGGTTACGGTTTTAGGGTCAGAGTTAGGGTTAGGGTTAGAGTTAACCTAGAAGGGACAGGCTCCTTATTTTTTGGTTAAGGTTGTTGGTAAGCTTTCCTAAGTTACTCCAATCCAGATCCCCAATGCAAACCTTCAGATCAACCTTCTCCTATGCAGATCTCTAATGCAACATTTAAAAAAAGAGTCAATAAGTGAAAATAACCAATAAACTGATTCCTTATGGGATTTCTCAATCAAATTGCCAGCAAACCATTTTCAGCCAAACCAATTTCAATGGATTTCGCTCAAATCTGATGTCAATGTTATTTATTTTGGTTTGAAATAAAGGACTTAATCATTTAATAATCCTAGCTTAATCCTGAGCAGCGCCGGGTTATACTGCTAGTATATCATAAATGTGTAGATTTTACTGTTGAGCTGGCTGAGATGGTATGATAATTATTGTGTACCAGGGAATTTAACAAAAGAAACAATACTACTTGTGTGTGGGTTCCTGGATATATAATGTGTGAAGTAAGATTGGCTATGTACCCATGTGTGCAGCAGGTAGATAGTTAATGGATGTATGGAGAATTTGTGAGGCTTACACTGTAGTTGCATCTGTGACGGTGTTATACAAAGTAAGTGTGACTGAGCTGTGACACAAGCTGTGACAATTTTATACAATGGAAGTGTGACTCACCTATAGCACTAGTTGTAACAGTATTACACAATGGAATTGTGACTACATTTATGACTGGTAAAGTGCGACTGAGTCTGCAGCTGGTTCTATTAATATAGAAACAAAATTGTGTTGTTGCAGGAACGTACACGGAAGCTGGGTTCCAAAATCAAAGAATTACTTATCTTACCAGTCTATTCAACATTGCCATCAGAAATGCAAGCCAAGATCTTTGAACCAACACCACCTGGAGCCAGAAAGGTAAAGAATTATTACTTTTATGTTTTGGTTTATGTACAGTAGGAATACACTCATTAATTTTAGTAATTATATATTAATTACAGAGTAATTATCAATAAGTAAGGAGCTCATTTGTTTCACATTTCTCTTTTCATGCCTGCACGAATTGGATAAGGATTTATTTACATTAAATAAATTATGCAATAATTAAAGAGTCGTTAACTGCAATTACAGATTAATTTATACAGTAATTAGAGAGTAATTAATATTGGTTTTAAATTTTGGCACAAAGCCAGCAATTTCAGGGTAGGTGGTAAGTTGATTACATTGGCCCCAGTGTCAAACTGGTACTTTTTTTATTGACCTCGAAAGGATGAAAGGTAAAGAGAACCTTGGTGGAATTTGAACTCAGAACATGAAGAGGGACAAAATTTCACTAAGCATTTAACCCAACGTGCTAATGTTTCATATTTCTTTATTGCCCACAAGGGGCTAAGCATAGAGGGGTCAAACAAGGACAGACAAAGGGATTAAGTCAATTACATCGACCCCAGTGCATAACTGGAACTTAATTTATCGACCCCGAAAGGATGAAAGGCAAAGTCTACCTCGGCAGAATTTGAACTCAGAACGTAACGGCAGATGAAATACCACTAAGCATTTTGCCCGGTGTGCTACCGTTTCTGCCCTGTGCTAATGTTTCTGCCAGCTTGCCACCATAGACAGTAATTAATATTGAAGGAGCCTTGTTTTGCAAGTCACTTGGTGACCTCACTGGTGTTGGTGCCATGCAAAAAGCACCCAGTACACCGTGTAAGAGGTTTGGAATTAGGAAGAGCACCCAGCCATAAACACCATGTCAATGCAAACATTGGAGCTTGGCACAGTCCTTTGGCTCGAACCATCCAACCCATGCCAGCATGGAAAATGGACATTAAATGATAATGATGGGGATAATTAATTAATAATTATAGAGGAATAAGTAATAGAGTAAAGACACCCATAATGTTAGTACATGGAATATTCAGTTAGCTGCACTCGCACATTCTTCTGTTCTCTTTTTCAGATCATTTTAGCTACAAACATTGCTGAAACATCCTTGACCATCGATGGAATCATCTATGTCATCGATCCAGGTTTCTGTAAGCAGAAAAGTTACAACGCCCGGACTGGCATGGAGTCTCTTGTAGTGACACCAATATCTAAGGTAACTCTTGCATTCAGTGTCAAACAATAACAGCGGTTGTTAGTTGTGACTGTAAAGTTAACTAAAATATTGGCTGATGAGTTCACAGTTTTGTTCAGCCATTGTTTTTTCTAGATCCCAGAACATGTGTGAGTTACAAAAGGCTACACTCATGACTGTTTCTGCCCTACCAGACTCCTGGCATGGAGTCTCTTGTTGTGACACCAATATCTAAAGTAACTCTTGCAATCACAGTGGTTGTTAGTGACTGTAAAGTTAATTAAAATGTTGGCTGAAGAGTTCAGTTTCATTCAGCCATTGTTTTGTAGCTCCCAGAACAGGTGAGAGTTGCAACAGCCCACATTCATGGACTGTTTCTGCCCTACCAGCCATGATGGATTCGACAGTTCTGTTTTGTCAGCAACACTTTATATCTTTTTAAAATTTTTTTTACTTATTTCAATCATTAGACTGCAGCTATGCTGGGGCACCACTTTGAAGAATTTTTAGTTGAGCGAATCGACCGCGGTACTTGTTACTTTTTAAGCCTGGTACTTATTCTATTGGTCTATTTTGCTGAACTGCTAAGTTACGGAGATGTAAACACACCAACACCTGATTTCAAGCAGTGGTGATGGGACATAAAGACACACACACACACATATATGTGTGTGTATATATATAAGATGCATCAAGCTAAGTAAAATCGCTACCTTCCACACATACAGGTTTGTCCTTTCTGGTGTCAGTGCCACATAAAAAGCACCTGTGCCTGTGCTGTGTCAGCACACTGTGCCAGTGACATGTGAAAAGCACCCAGCAGACTCTGTTAAGTGGTTGGCATTAAGGAGGGCATCCAGCCATAGAAACCATGCCACAACAGACAGTTGGAGTCTGGACAGCTCCCAGCTGGCCAGCTCCATGTCAAATCATCCAACCAATGCCAACCAGTATAGAAAGTAGACATCAAACAATGATGATGACGGGCTTCTTTCAGTTTCCATCTACTAAATCCACTAACGAGGCTTTGGTCAACCTGAGGCTATTGTAGAAGACATTTGCCCAAGGTGTCACTCAGTGGGACTGAACCCAGAACCATGTGATCAGGAAGCAAGCTTGTTACCACTCAGCCATGCCTGCATTTTTTTTTACCTACTTTGTAAATAGGTCTCATGAAAAGGCAAAGTTCACTTCTCTTCACAGTCCATCTTGGTGTAAATATGTACTGTAAGGCACATATTAGTTGGATTGATTGGATTGGATTGCCAATGTTCAGTCCACTGCAGGACGAAGGCCTCAGCATGTTCTCTCCACCAGCCATGGTTTGGTATGGAAGGCATGAGTTTGAGCTTGAGATCAAAATGGTTTGATGAGCCTACTCTGCCACACTGGCTCGACATGGCTTGGCACAGGGGTGCAGTTTCTTTTTATGCTCTTACCCAGGAGAAGTTAAGTCAATTACATCAACTTCAGTGCTCAACTGGTACCTATTTTATTAACCTTGAAAGGACAAAACACAAAATCAACCTTGGCAGAATTTGAACTCAGAACATAAGGATGAACAAAATACCACTAAGCATTTCACAGTTAAAATATATATTTCTTGTTGGACAGTTCTTATCAGTTATTGAAACTTTTTTCTATTTTGTTTTTGGGGTATTACAGGCTTCAGCAAACCAGCGTGCAGGTCGTGCTGGCAGAGTGGCTGCAGGGAAATCCTTCCGGTTGTACACAGCATGGGCATACAAGAATGAACTGGAGGAGAACTCAATCCCGGAGGTGTGTATTAATCATAATCTCTGTCTACATTCAGCCATTTACTTGGAAACATCCAACAGTTTGACGCTATTCTTATCATCACCATCTTCACTGTCACCACCATCATAATTATCATTGTTATCCTGGTAAATGGCAAACAATAGATTTTCCTAGACATGCATTTCTAACAAAAATACTCTCTCTATCTCTCTCACACACACACACACACACAAGCACAGACACACACACATGATCACACATGATCACCACCTCATCTCATATCTTCCTGGGTCTACCTCCACCACAGGTTCCCTCCACAATTAGAGATTGGCACTTCTTTACATAGCTGTCCTCATCCATATGCATCACATGACCATACCAGTGCAGTCATCTCTCTTGCAAACCACATCTGATACCCCTTATGCCCAACTTTTTTCTCAAGATGCTTACACTCTGTCATACATGCACACTGACATTGCACATCCAGCGGAGCATACTAGCTTTGTTTCTTTCAAGCCTATGCATGTCCTCAGCTGTCACAGCCCATGTTTCACTGCCATGTAGCATAGCTGTTTGCACACAGGCATCATATAGTCTGCCTTTCACTCTGAGGGAGAGGCCCTTTGTTGCCAGCAGAGGTAGGAGCTCTCTGAACTTTGTCCAGCCTATTCTTATTCTTGCAGCTATGCTCTCGGATTATCTGCCTCTGCTACTAACTTGGCCACCTAGATAATGGAAACTATTTACTACCTCTAGCTTACTCACCTGGCAGTTGATGAAGTTTTTTTTCTGTACATTTTCAGTGTTTATTGTACCTGTGCACCTTCAACATGCAAAAGCTATTTTCCCAGTTAACCTTCCTCTGATATTGCTGCACCTCTTATGTGTCTAGCTTGCACCATACACATCTTATGGAGTTTCTACCAATACCTTTCCTACAGATTGAACAGGGCCATCTACCTGAAGGGATTTGTGATTTGTCTGCTCTCCTACTTACTAAGACATTGGTTTTTGCTAGATGAATTATAAAAATATAATAGGATTTTTTAAACATTGAATGGCTCTTGGGGTCCATCTGCGTAGAATAAGAATCATAGGAAAAACATCATTGAGAACCACTACTTCAGCTCTTTAGCAATCAGATTATTCTATCAAGTGTAATGCTTATTTCATATTGTTTTGAATTAATCATGTATTATCTTGTAACTTCGTGATTAATAATATGTGATTGTTTATTTTTAGAATGACAGTGTAGGATAGTTGTGAGTGGCTTGATCCAGCTAGTTTAAGCATAAAAACAGGTTGACTATTTTGGCCGGATATGGCTGGTTTAAATGCTGAAAAGGTTAAACTATCTAAATGAATTTATGATGAAGTTTTTTACTTGTTTCAGATCCAACGGACCAACCTTGGTAATGTGGTGCTGATGTTGAAGAGTCTTGGAATTAATGACCTCATCCATTTTGACTTCATGGACCCACCACCTCACGAGACCCTAGTCCTGGCACTGGAGCAACTTTATGCTCTTGGAGCTCTCAACCACAAGGGAGAACTCACCAAACTTGGTAGAAGAATGGCTGAGCTTCCTGTTGACCCCATGTTGTCAAAAATGATATTGGCTTCAGAAAAGTAAGGTTCACTTTAAATTTTTTTGCTCTTGTTTGTGTTATTTATTATTAGTGTATATGTTACTAAAACCATACGTAACAGGGCCCATGTGTGAAAAGAGTTGAGTGTAACTGGACCCATGTACAACCAGACTGTTGTACAATCAGAGCTGTATGTTTTGGAATTGGAGGTTTGTGTTTGTGTAGCTATGTGTATATATATATGGGTGTGTTTAACCATGTGACTGACCATTTGACCATAAAGATGAATCATTGGCTGTATTGTTAGAGCATCAGAAACACTAGTGCTGGTGCCACATAAAAATCACTGGTGATGGTGTCACCCAGAAAGCATTGGTGCTGGTTCCACATAAAAAGCACTGGCGACAGTGCCACATAGAAAGCACTGGTGATGGTCACACATAAAAACCACTGGTGCTTTTTACATAGCATGTGTGTATGTGAGAGAATGTGTTTGTGAATGTGCTTGTGTGTGTGTGCATGTGGATACCCCCTCCTCACAATATATTTGGGTCCAGGAGTTCTCACCAAGACATATTTTGTCTTCATATTTTCCCAGGTTTAAATGTTCAGAGGAAATTCTCACAATTACTGCCATGTTGTCTGTCAACAATGCCATCTTTTATCGCCCCAAGGACAAAATCGTCCATGCTGACACTGCCCGGCAGAACTTCTTCTCAGCTGGAGGTGATCATTTGACCTTACTCAACGTTTACACTCAGGTGAGTCTTGTCTTGCTTTCTCTTCTAACTTTGATGGAAGGCAGGGAGGGTGATAGTGGTGACGGGTAGTGAGTGGTGGTGATGGTGACAGTAGTGTAGTAATAGTGGTGGTGGTTGTGGTGGCTGTATGGAAACAGGGCTCGATGGAGTAAACTGTAGTAATACTCTTATGTGTGTGTGCTCATGTAATCTATATATGGTAATACACTCTAGTGACTGCAAGGTAGCTGTTACAGTGTGTGTGTGTGTAACTATGGTGTAAACAACTGGTGGTCAAGATTAAGGTGTTTGAAGATCTTCCGAGGGTCACATTGAGGAATGCTTGTGCCAGGTTCTGGAGCTGTCTTGAAGCTGAGGGCAGCTACTTTGATGAAACTGTTACCTCCCAGCCATAATCTAAAGGGTGTCCACAAAGTCTGGGTACATGGGGATTAACACATACTTTAAGAAATTATTATTTCTTATATTTAATTGTTTATATTATGATTTTATTAACTCCATGTAGCCAGACTTTGTGGACACTCTGTAGTTGATGATTTTTTTTAAAAAATACTTTAATTTTGGATAGGATATTGTGTTTCTCTGTTCCTTTTATATAAACTGTCATATTTAGCCCGAATACCTTGTATAAATATTTATGTCTGCTCTGCTACACAGATATGCTATATCCGTGTCTGTTGTGTCTTGAACTCTGTATATACTACATCCTATTTACTATCGTTATCTTTGGGTTTGTCTCATATCCAAGAATTTAGTTTCTTCTTTGCTGAATGCTTCCTTTATGGTGACGCCGTTGATGACTCTGTAAACCAATTCTTGCATAGAAGAGTCGATGGCATTGATTGCATGGTAAGTGGAGGCATGTGGTTTAGTGGTTGGGCTCATGATTGTAAGATTGTGGTTTTGATTTCCACACTGGGTGACATGTTGTGTTCTTTAGCAAAACAATCCATCATGATGACAATGCATGCATGCATGTGCGCGTGGGAATAAATTAGTTTGGCCGGGTCACTGTAATTTCCCTTTCATTCAGCCTTCTGGCTATTTCGTCATGTTGAACTGTTAATCCCTATAAAAATTATTTTCTCTCTCTTTTTTTTTTTTTATTCATTCTATCTCCTTTTTTGTCCTCTTAATCCTTTCTATCAAAGAGTATAAGCTTGAAATGTAAAAGACTTTTCCATTCTTCCTGAGCATTAAACTAATACACCTGCTTCTTGTTCTTACACCTGTCTTTGTCTTTTGTTTTCTGTAAATTTGAATTATATATATTTGTATGCCATGTTTATATACTATATAATATTTAACAATTTTTGTTGGTGGTAGTGGGCCGAAACAGATTACTCCACCCAATGGTGTTACAGTAACTTCATTACAGTACCGTTCTATGAAGCGAGCTAGGGACATCCGAGAGCAGTTGGAAGGATTGATGTCTCGTATTGAGATCGAACCTGCATCCAGTAATGGAGGACACTGTCCCCATCCGAAAGGTCAGTCTGTGTGTTTAACCTTTTAGTATTCAGATTCCCCTGTCAAAAGAAATGAATACTTATGTATTCACATTGTTTGAATTAATCTTGCTTTATCTTGTAGCTTTGTGATTTGGATGTTCTGAATGTCATTGTAGGATTTGTGTGAGAGGCTGGATCTGACCTGTTTGAACTTAAAATAGTTAGAAAGTTTTGGCTGGATATGGCTGGCTTAAATGCTAAAGGACTAATCTATTGCATGTGTATATGTATATGTGCGAGATCAAGACAGTGATATGATGTCTGTTTAATCTTTATAATTTCATTGCAGGCAATAACTGCTGGCTTCTTCTATCACACGGCCCGACTGGGTAAAAGTGGCTCCTACAAGACGGTAAAACATCATCAATGTGTCATGATCCATCCAAACAGCAGCCTCCATGAAGAACATCCTCGATGGGTCATCTATTTTGAGTTGGTTCTCACTACAAAGGAGTATATGCGACAGGTGAGTCAAATCAAACAGTCCTATCTGTGTCAGGTGAAAATAAAAATTATAATTAATGGGAGCAACAGGTGAAATAAACAAATATTCAACAGAATTACTTGACTTGTAAATGTCAATAGGTGAAATATAAACACCCAGAGACATGAGACAGGAACATATACATTATTTTGATGCCTCTTCACACACACATGTCATCATCATACATCCATTGTCCATGCTGGCATGGGTTGGATGGTTTGACCAAGGCTGGCAAGTTGGAAGGCTGCACCAGACTCCAGTCTGATTTGGCATGGTTTCTACGGCTGGATGCTCTTCCTAAAGCCAACCACTCCGAGAGTGCTAATGGGTGCTTTTACGTGCCACTAGCACAGGTGCCATTTGTGTGACACTGGTATCTGCCACGACTGTGATTTTGCTCAGCTTGATGGGTCTTCTTCTCAAGCATGACGTAATGCCAAAGGTCTTGGTCATTACGTCCGTGAGGCCCAACAGTCAAAAGGAGATCAGCCACTTTCCTCTGTGAGGCCCCAACACTTCAAAAGTGCATTTTACATGACACCAGCATCAGCCATAAATTGGCTTGACGGGTATTTTAAAGCACTGCGTATCGTCAAAGGTCTCAGTCACTAGTCATTGCCAGTGTGAGGCCCAAGGTTCATGCTTCACCACCCTCGTTGCATGTCTTCTTGGCTCTACCTCTACCACAGGTTCCCCCAACAGTTAGAGTTCGACACATCTTTACACAGCTGTCCTCATCCATATGCATCACATGACCATACCAGTGCAGTCATCTCTCTTGCACACCACATCTGACGCCTCATATGCCTAACTTTTCTCTCAAGATGCTTACACTTTGTCGAACATGCACACTGACATTGCACATCCAGCAAAGCCTACTGGCTTCGTTTCTTTCAAGCCTATGCATGTCCTCAGCTGTCACAGCCCATGTTTCACTGCCATGTAGCATAGCTGTTCACACACAGGCGTCATACAATCTGCTTTTCACTTTGAGGAGAGACCCTTTGTTGCCAGCAGAGGTAGGAGCTCTCTGAACTTTGCCCAGCCTAATCTTATTTTCACAGCTACACTCTCAGAGCATCCATCTCCGCTACTAACTTGGTCATCTAGATAATGGAAGCTATCTTGTGGTTATTAAAATAGAATGAGATCTCATCAGGCACAGAGAATTCATTAATTTGCAATGTATAAAGTAAATTTACTATTTTTGTCCTTATCAACTTTTTATCTTTTCACTGTTTAAAGCTTACGCAATCCATTTTTTTAGTAAAATTTATAAATTATTATCCATGTTAGGTTAGTTTAGTCATGATACCTTACTTGTCACTAAGCATAACAACTACTTTAAAAGAAGGCACTGATTCTAAAACTCTGCTTGTGTGTCTAATGATTCTGTTGTAATTCTAATGAGTCTGTTTGTTGTGACTCTCATAACTGGTTGGTGTGCTATCTACCCTAATTGAGCAATCTATGACCAAAGTTATTGACCATCCTGCCCATCCTGCCTTTTTTGTATGTTTAGGACTATCCAGTGTGTCATTTTATTTAAGAATGATAGTGTGTTACCTAAAAGATTTGGCTGCTATTTTTAGTAAGTGAGTGACTATTGATGCTTCAGCTCTTGGCTGCCATTAATTTTGTGAGTAGAAGAGAATTGATGAATTGTCTTTGATTTCTCGTTATGCAGGTGATTGAGATAGAGAACCATTGGTTGTTGGAAGTGGCACCACATTATTACAAGGCAAAAGATTTGGACGATGGATCCAACAAGAAGATGCCAAAAAACACTGGGAAATCACGAGAAGAATTTTCCAAAAAATATTAAATGCAACAAAAATTTAAAAAAAAAAAAATTTTCTGATGTACACTATTTGCAGTATTTTGATTTTTTTTTTTCCTAAAAATTGTAAAAATTTTGATTAAAAGAGCATTTGTATATATTTATCTAAAACTATTCTTTGCATTTATCCTTCATTTTCAGTTCAAATTTTAATTCAAAAACATTCATTTTAAAAATGGGGAAATATCATGCATGTCTCTTCCTCTGTGTGTGTAATAGATGGTGTATATTTGCATATTACATGTGTGTGTCTATATACTTAATATATATACACATATTATATATATATATATATATATATATATATATGTATATTATATTATGTATATTATGTTATATATATTATATATATGTTCAAAAAAAGACAAAAAACAATAACAAAAAACAACAACGTGATACGGATAGTGATATTAGACGCTCGGGAAAGGAAAGAGAGAGAGTATGACGTTTCAGGCGGAGCCCTTCGTCAGACACAAGGATAGTTCAAAGAATGGAAAAACGGAGGAAGAAAAAATATATATATTATATATATATATTATATATATGTTATACATATATATATATTATATATATATATATATATATATATATTATATATATATATATATATATATATATATATTATATATATATATATATATATATATTATATATATATATATATATATATTACATATATTCTATATAATATTATATATATATATATAATATATATAATATATATATATATATATAATATATATATATATATATATATATATAATATATAATATATATATATATATATATATAATATATATATATATATATATATATATATAT